>NW_027437658.1:0-257827 GCF_965140245.1 Athene noctua | reverse complement strand
ACGTTTTCGGCCGAAAACGCGTTTTCCGGCGAAAACGCACACCACGGCTCTTTCTGAGAAAAAGCAAGCACGGAGGACGAGAATCGCTTTTGCCCTGCGTAGCGTTCCGGGCAGCGGGTAGAACCAGGCAGAGAATTCCCGGCAAGCAGCTTCCCTGTGGCGGGGAAGTGCAAACGTACACGTTTTCGGGCGAAAACGCACACCACGGCTCTTTCTGAGAAAAAGCAAGCACGGAGGACGAGAATCGCTTTTGCCCTGCGTAGCGTTCCGGGCAGCGGGTAGAACCAGGCAGAGAATTCCGGCTAGCAGCTTCCCTGTGGCAGGGAAGTGCAAACGTACACGTTTTCGGCCGAAAACGCGTTTCCGGCGAAAACGCACACCACGGCTCTTTCTGAGAAAAAGCAAGCACGGAGGACGAGAATCGCTTTTGCCCTGCGTAGCGTTCCGGCAGCGGGTAGAACCAGGCAGAGAATTCCCGGCTAGCAGCTTCCCTGTGGCCGGGGAAGTGCAAACGTACACGTTTTCGGCCGAAAACGCGTTTTCCGGCGAAAACGCACACCACGGCTCTTTCTGAGAAAAAGCAAGCACGGAGGACGAGAATCGCTTTTGCCCTGCGTAGCGTTCCGGGCGCGGGTAGAACCGGGCAGAGAATTCCCGGCTAGCAGCTTCCCTGTGGCGGGGAAGTGCAAACGTACACGTTTTCGGCCGAAAACGCGTTTTCCGGCGAAAACGCACACCACGGCTCTTTCTGAGAAAAAGCAAGCACGGAGGACGATAATCGCTTTTGCCCTGCGTAGCGTTCCGGGCAGCGGGTAGATCCAGGCAGCGAATTCCCGGCTAGCAGCTTCCCTGTGGCGGGGAATTGCAAACGTACACGTTTTCGGCCGAAACGCGTTTTCCGGCGAAAACGCACACCACGGCTCTTTCTGAGAAAAAGCAAGCACGGAGGACGAGAATCGCTTTTGCCCTGCGTAGCGTTCCGGGCAGCGGGTAGAACCAGGCAGAGAATTCCCGGCTAGCAGCTTCCCTGTGGCGGGGAAGTGCAAACGTACACGTTTTTGGCCGAAAACGCGTTTTCCTTCGAAAACGCACACCACGGCTCTTTCTGAGAAAAAGCAAGCACGGAGGACGAGAATCGCTTTTGCCCTGCGTAGCGTTCCGGGCAGCGGGTAGAACCAGGCAGAGAATTCCCGGCTAGCAGCTTCCCTGTGGCGGGGAAGTGCAAACGTACACGTTTTCGGCCGAAAACGCGTTTTCCGGCGAAAACGCACACCACGGCTCTTTCTGAGAAAAAGCAAGCACGGAGGACGAGAATCGCTTTTGCCCTGCGTAGCGTTCCGGGCAGCGGGTAGAACCAGGCAGAGAATTCCCGGCTAGCAGCTTCCCTGTGGCGGGGAAGTGCAAACGTACACGTTTTCGGCCGAAAACGCGTTTTCCGGCGAAAACGCACACCACGGCTCTTTCTGGGAAAAAGCAAGCACGGAGGACGAGAATCGCTTTTGCCCTGCGTAGCGTTCCGCGCAGCGGGTAGTACCAGGCAGCGAATTCCCGGCTAGCAGCTTCCCTGTGGCGGGGAAGTGCAAACGTACACGTTTTCGGCCGAAAACGCGTTATCCGGCGAAAACGCACACCACGGCTCTTTCTGGGAAAAAAGCAAGCACGGAGGACGAGAATCGCTTTTGCCCTGCGTAGCGTTCCGCGCAGCGGGTAGTACCCAGGCAGCGAATTCCCGGCTAGCAGCTTCCCTGTGGCCGGGAAGTGCAAACGTACACGTTTTCGGCCGAAAACGCGTTTTCCGGCGAAAACGCACACCACGGCTCTTTCTGAGAAAAGCAAGCACGGAGGACGAGAATCGCTTTTGCCCTGCGTAGCGTTCCGGGCAGCGGGTAGAACCAGGCAGAGAATTCCCGGCTAGCAGCTTCCTGTGGCGGGGAAGTGCAAACGTACACGTTTTCGGCCGAAAACGCGTTTTCCGGCGAAAACGCACACCACGGCTCTTTCTGAGAAAAAGCAAGCACGGAGGACGAGAATCGCTTTTGCCCTGCGTAGCGTTTCGGGCAGCGAGTAGAACCAGGCAGAGAATTCCGGCTAGCAGCTTCCCTGTGGCCGGGAAGTGCAAACGTACACGTTTTCGGCCGAAAACGCGTTTTCCGGCGAAAACGCACACCACGGCTCTTTCTGAGAAAAAGCAAGCACGGAGGACGAGAATCGCTTTTGCCCTGCGTAGCGTTCCGCGCAGCGGGTAGAACCAGGCAGCGAATTCCCGGCTAGCAGCTTCCCTGGGAAGTGCAAACGTACACGTTTTCGGCCGAAAACGCGTTTTCCGGCGAAAACGCACACCACGGCTCTTTCTGAGAAAAAGCAAGCACGGAGGACGAGAATCGCTTTTGCCCTGCGTAGCGTTCCGGGCAGCGGGTAGATCCAGGCAGCGAATTCCCGGCTAGCAGCTTCCCTGTGGCGGGGAAGTGCAAACGTACACGTTTTCGGCCGAAAACGCGTTTTCCGGCGAAAACGCACACCACGGCTCTTTCTGAGAAAAAGCAAGCACGGAGGACGAGAATCGCTTTTGCCCTGCGTAGCGTTCCGGGCAGCGGGTAGAACCAGGCAGAGAATTCCCGGCTAGCAGCTTGCCTGTGGCCGGGAAGTGCAAACGTACACGTTTTCGGCCGAAAACGCGTTTTCCAGCGAAAACGCACACCACGGCTCTTTCTGAGAAAAAGCAAGCACGGAGGACGAGAATCGCTATTGCCCTGCGTAGCTTTCCGGGCAGCGGGTAGAACCAGGCAGAGAATTCCCGGCTAGCAGCTTCCCTGTGGCGGGGAAGTGCAAACGTACACGTTTTCGGGCGAAAACGCACACCACGGCTCTTTCTGAGAAAAAGCAAGCACGGAGGACGAGAATCGCTTTTGCCCTGCGTAGCGTTCCGGGCAGCGGGTAGAACCAGGCAGAGAATTCCCGGCTAGCAGCTTCCCTGTGGCGGGGAAGTGCAAACGTACACGTTTTCGGCCGAAAACGCGTTTTCCGGCGAAAACGCACACCACGGCTCTTTCTGAGAAAAAGCAAGCACGGAGGACGAGAATCGCTTTTGCCCTGCGTAGCGTTCCGGGCAGCGGGTAGAACCAGGCAGAGAATTCCCGGCTAGCAGCTTCCCTGTGGCGGGGAAGTGCAAACGTACACGTTTTCGGCCGAAAACGCGTTTTCCGGCGAAAACGCACACCACGGCTCTTTCTGAGAAAAAGCAAGCACGGAGGACGAGAATCGCTTTTGCCCTGCGTAGCGTTCCGGGCAGCGGGTAGAACCAGGCAGAGAATTCCCGGCAAGCAGCTTCCCTGTGGCGGGGAAGTGCAAACGTACACGTTTTCGGCCGAAAACGCACACCACGGCTCTTTCTGAGAAAAAGCAAGCACGGAGGACGAGAATCGCTTTTGCCCTGCGTAGCGTTCCGGGCAGCGGGTAGAACCAGGCAGAGAATTCCCGGCTAGCAGCTTCCCTGTGGCGGGGAAGTGCAAACGTACACGTTTTCGGCCGAAAACGCGTTTTCCGGCGAAAACGCACACCACGGCTCTTTCTGAGAAAAAGCAAGCACGGAGGACGATAATCGCTTTTGCCCTGCGTAGCGTTCCGGGCAGCGGGTAGATCCAGGCAGCGAATTCCCGGCTAGCAGCTTCCCTGTGGCGGGGAATTGCAAACGTACACGTTTTCGGCCGAAACGCGTTTTCCGGCGAAAACGCACACCACGGCTCTTTCTGAGAAAAAGCAAGCACGGAGGACGAGAATCGCTTTTGCCCTGCGTAGCGTTCCGGGCAGCGGGTAGAACCAGGCAGAGAATTCCCGGCTAGCAGCTTCCCTGTGGCGGGGAAGTGCAAACGTACACGTTTTTGGCCGAAAACGCGTTTTCCTTCGAAAACGCACACCACGGCTCTTTCTGAGAAAAAGCAAGCACGGAGGACGAGAATCGCTTTTGCCCTGCGTAGCGTTCCGGGCAGCGGGTAGAACCAGGCAGAGAATTCCCGGCTAGCAGCTTCCCTGTGGCGGGGAAGTGCAAACGTACACGTTTTCGGCCGAAAACGCGTTTTCCGGCGAAAACGCACACCACGGCTCTTTCTGAGAAAAAGCAAGCACGGAGGACGAGAATCGCTTTTGCCCTGCGTAGCGTTCCGGGCAGCGGGTAGAACCAGGCAGAGAATTCCCGGCTAGCAGCTTCCCTGTGGCGGGGAAGTGCAAACGTACACGTTTTCGGCCGAAAACGCGTTTTCCGGCGAAAACGCACACCACGGCTCTTTCTGGGAAAAAGCAAGCACGGAGGACGAGAATCGCTTTTGCCCTGCGTAGCGTTCCGCGCAGCGGGTAGTACCAGGCAGCGAATTCCCGGCTAGCAGCTTCCCTGTGGCGGGGAAGTGCAAACGTACACGTTTTCGGCCGAAAACGCGTTATCCGGCGAAAACGCACACCACGGCTCTTTCTGGGAAAAAGCAAGCACGGAGGACGAGAATCGCTTTTGCCCTGCGTAGCGTTCCGCGCAGCGGGTAGTACCAGGCAGCGAATTCCCGGCTAGCAGCTTCCCTGTGGCCGGGAAGTGCAAACGTACACGTTTTCGGCCGAAAACGCGTTTTCCGGCGAAAACGCACACCACGGCTCTTTCTGAGAAAAAGCAAGCACGGAGGACGAGAATCGCTTTTGCCCTGCGTAGCGTTCCGGGCAGCGGGTAGAACCAGGCAGAGAATTCCCGGCTAGCAGCTTCCCTGTGGCGGGGAAGTGCAAACGTACACGTTTTCGGCCGAAAACGCGTTTTCCGGCGAAAACGCACACCACGGCTCTTTCTGAGAAAAAGCAAGCACGGAGGACGAGAATCGCTTTTGCCCTGCGTAGCGTTTCGGGCAGCGAGTAGAACCAGGCAGAGAATTCCCGGCTAGCAGCTTCCCTGTGGCCGGGAAGTGCAAACGTACACGTTTTCGGCCGAAAACGCGTTTTCCGGCGAAAACGCACACCACGGCTCTTTCTGAGAAAAAGCAAGCACGGAGGACGAGAATCGCTTTTGCCCTGCGTAGCGTTCCGCGCAGCGGGTAGAACCAGGCAGCGAATTCCCGGCTAGCAGCTTCCCTGTGGCGGGGAAGTGCAAACGTACACGTTTTCGGCCGAAAACGCGTTTTCCGGCGAAAACGCACACCACGGCTCTTTCTGAGAAAAAGCAAGCACGGAGGACGAGAATCGCTTTTGCCCTGCGTAGCGTTCCGGGCAGCGGGTAGATCCAGGCAGCGAATTCCCGGCTAGCAGCTTCCCTGTGGCGGGGAAGTGCAAACGTACACGTTTTCGGCCGAAAACGCGTTTTCCGGCGAAAACGCACACCACGGCTCTTTCTGAGAAAAAGCAAGCACGGAGGACGAGAATCGCTTTTGCCCTGCGTAGCGTTCCGGGCAGCGGGTAGAACCAGGCAGAGAATTCCCGGCTAGCAGCTTCCCTGTGGCCGGGGAAGTGCAAACGTACACGTTTTCGGCCGAAAACGCGTTTTCCGGCGAAAACGCACACCACGGCTCTTTCTGAGAAAAAGCAAGCACGGAGGACGAGAATCGCTATTGCCCTGCGTAGCTTTCCGGGCAGCGGGTAGAACCAGGCAGAGAATTCCCGGCTAGCAGCTTCCCTGTGGCGGGGAAGTGCAAACGTACACGTTTTCGGGCGAAAACGCACACCACGGCTCTTTCTGAGAAAAAGCAAGCACGGAGGACGAGAATCGCTTTTGCCCTGCGTAGCGTTCCGGGCAGCGGGTAGAACCAGGCAGAGAATTCCCGGCTAGCAGCTTCCCTGTGGCGGGGAAGTGCAAACGTACACGTTTTCGGCCGAAAACGCGTTTTCCGGCGAAAACGCACACCACGGCTCTTTCTGAGAAAAAGCAAGCACGGAGGACGAGAATCGCTTTTGCCCTGCGTAGCGTTCCGGGCAGCGGGTAGAACCAGGCAGAGAATTCCCGGCTAGCAGCTTCCCTGTGGCGGGGAAGTGCAAACGTACACGTTTTCGGCCGAAAACGCGTTTTCCGGCGAAAACGCACACCACGGCTCTTTCTGAGAAAAAGCAAGCACGGAGGACGAGAATCGCTTTTGCCCTGCGTAGCGTTCCGGGCAGCGGGTAGAACCAGGCAGAGAATTCCCGGCAAGCAGCTTCCCTGTGGCGGGGAAGTGCAAACGTACACGTTTTCGGCCGAAAACGCACACCACGGCTCTTTCTGAGAAAAAGCAAGCACGGAGGACGAGAATCGCTTTTGCCCTGCGTAGCGTTCCGGGCAGCGGGTAGAACCAGGCAGAGAATTCCCGGCTAGCAGCTTCCCTGTGGCAGGGAAGTGCAAACGTACACGTTTTAGGCCGAAAACGCATTTTCCGGCGAAAACGCACACCACGGCTCTTTCTGAGAAAAAGCAAGCACGGAGGACGAGAATCGCTTTTGCCCTGCGTAGCGTTCCGGGCAGCGGGTAGATCCAGGCAGCGAATTCCCGGCTAGCAGCTTCCCTGTGGCGGGGAAGTGCAAACGTACACGTTTTCGGCCGAAAACGCGTTTTCCGGCGAAAACGCACACCACGGCTCTTTCTGAGAAAAAGCAAGCACGGAGGACGAGAATCGCTTTTGCCCTGCGTAGCGTTCCGGGCAGCGGGTAGAACCAGGCAGAGAATTCCCGGCTAGCAGCTTCCCTGTGGCGGGGAAGTGCAAACGTACACGTTTTTGGCCGAAAACGCGTTTTCCTTCGAAAACGCACACAAGGGCTCTTTCTGAGAAAAAGCAAGCACGGAGGACGAGAATCGCTTTTGCCCTGCGTAGCGTTCCGGGCAGCGGGTAGATCCAGGCAGCGAATTCCCGGCTAGCAGCTTCCCTGTGGCGGGGAAGTGCAAACGTACACGTTTTCGGCCGAAAACGCGTTTTCCGGCGAAAACGCACACCACGGCTCTTTCTGAGAAAAAGCAAGCACGGAGGACGAGAATCGCTTTTGCCCTGCGTAGCGTTCCGGGCAGCGGGTAGAACCAGGCAGAGAATTCCCGGCTAGCAGCTTCCCTGTGGCGGGGAAGTGCAAACGTACACGTTTTTGGCCGAAAACGCGTTTTCCTTCGAAAACGCACACCACGGCTCTTTCTGAGAAAAAGCAAGCACGGAGGACGAGAATCGCTTTTGCACTGCGTAGCGTTCCGGGCAGCGGGTAGAACCAGGCAGAGAATTCCCGGCTAGCAGCTTCCCTGTGGCGGGGAAGTGCAAACGTACACGTTTTCGGCCGAAAACGCGTTTTCCGGCGAAAACGCACACCACGGCTCTTTCTGAGAAAAAGCAAGCACGGAGGACGAGAATCGCTTTTGCACTGCGTAGCGTTCCGGGCAGCGGGTAGAACCAGGCAGAGAATTCCCGGCTAGCAGCTTCCCTGTGGCGGGGAAGTGCAAACGTACACGTTTTCGGCCGAAAACGCGTTTTCCGGCGAAAACGCACACCACGGCTCTTTCTGAGAAAAAGCAAGCACGGAGGACGAGAATCGCTTTTGCCCTGCCTAGCGTTCCGGGCAGCGGGTAGAACCAGGCAGAGAATTCCCGGCTAGCAGCTTCCCTGTGGCGGGGAAGTGCAAACGTACACGTTTTCGGCCGAAAACGCGTTTTCCGGAGAAAACGTACACCACGGCTCTTTCTGAGAAAAAGCAAGCACGGAGGACGATAATCGCTTTTGCCCTGCGTAGCGTTCCGGGCAGCGGGTAGAACCAGGCAGAGAATTCCCGGCTAGCAGCTTCGCTGAGGCCGGGAAGTGCAAACGTACACGTTTTCGGCCGAAAACGCGTTTTCCGGCGAAAACGCACACCACGGCTCTTTCTGAGAAAAAGCAAGCACGGAGGACGAGAATCGCTTTTGCCCTGCGTAGCGTTCCGGGCAGCGGGTAGAACCAGGCAGAGAATTCCCGGCTAGCAGCTTCCCTGTGGCTGGGAAGTGCAAACGTACACGTTTTCGACCGAAAACGCGTTTTCCGGCGAAAACGCACACCACGGCTCTTTCTGAGAAAAAGCAAGCACGGAGGACGAGAATCGCTTTTGCCCTGCGTAGCGTTCCGGGCAGCGGGTAGAACCAGGCAGAGAATTCCCGGTTAGCAGCTTCCCTGTGGCCGGGAAGTGCAAACGTACACGTTTTCGGCCGAAAACGCGTTTTCCGGCGAAAACGCACACCACGGCTCTTTCTGAGAAAAAGCAAGCACGGAGGACGAGAATCGCTTTTGCCCTGCGTAGCGTTTCGGGCAGCGGGTAGAACCAGGCAGAGAATTCCCGGCTAGCAGCTTCCCTGTGGCCGGGAAGTGGAAACGTACACGTTTTCGGCCGAAAACGCGTTTTCCGGCGAAAACGCACACCACGGCTCTTTCTGAGAAAAAGCAAGCACGGAGGACGAGAATCGCTTTTGCCCTGCGTAGCGTTCCGGGCAGCGGGTAGAACCAGGCAGAGAATTCCCGGCTAGCAGCTTCGCTGTGGCCGGGAAGTGCAAACGTACACGTTTTCAGCCGAAAACGCGTTTTCCGGCAAAAACGCACACCACGGCTCTTTCTGAGAAAAAGCAAGCACGGAGGACGAGAATCGCTTTTGCCCTGCGTAGCGTTCCGGGCAGCGGGTAGAACCAGGCAGAGAATTCCCGTCTAGCAGCTTCCCTGTGGCCGGGAAGTGCAAACGTATACGTTTTCGCCATAAAACGCGTTTTCCGGCGAAAACGCACACCACGGCTCTTTCTGAGAAAAAGCAAGCACGGAGGACGAGAACCGCTTTTGCCCTGCGTAGCGTTTCGGGCAGCGGGTAGAACCAGGCAGAGAATTCCCGGCTAGCAGCTTGCCTGTGGCGGGGAAGTGCAAACGTACACGTTTTCGGCCGAAAACGCGTTTTCCGGCGAAAACGCACACCACGGCTCTTTCTGAGAAAAAGCAAGCACGGAGGACGAGAATCGCCTTTGCCCTGCGTAGCGTTCCGCGCAGCGGGTAGAACCAGGCAGAGAATTCCTGGCTAGCAGCTTCCCTGTGGCCGGGAAGTGCAAACGTACACGTTTTCGGCCGAAAACGCGTTTTCCGGCGAAAACGCACACCACGGCTCTTTCTGAGAAAAAGCAAGCACGGAGGACGAGAATCGCTTTTGCCCTGCGTAGCGTTCCGGGCAGCGGGTAGAACCAGGCAGAGAATTCCCGGTTAGCAGCTTCCCTGTGGCCGGGAAGTGCAAACGTACACGTTTTCGGCCGAAAACGCGTTTTCCGGCGAAAACGCACACCACGGCTCTTTCTGAGAAAAAGCAAGCACGGAGGACGAGAATCGCTTTTGCCCTGCGTAGCGTTTCGGGCAGCGGGTAGAACCAGGCAGAGAATTCCCGGCTAGCAGCTTCCCTGTGGCCGGGAAGTGGAAACGTACACGTTTTCGGCCGAAAACGCGTTTTCCGGCGAAAACGCACACCACGGCTCTTTCTGAGAAAAAGCAAGCACGGAGGACGAGAATCGCTTTTGCCCTGCGTAGCGTTCCGGGCAGCGGGTAGAACCAGGCAGAGAATTCCCGGCTAGCAGCTTCGCTGTGGCCGGGAAGTGCAAACGTACACGTTTTCAGCCGAAAACGCGTTTTCCGGCAAAAACGCACACCACGGCTCTTTCTGAGAAAAAGCAAGCACGGAGGACGAGAATCGCTTTTGCCCTGCGTAGCGTTCCGGGCAGCGGGTAGAACCAGGCAGAGAATTCCCGGATAGCAGCTTCCCTGTGGCCGGGAAGTGCAAACGTATACGTTTTCGCCATAAAACGCGTTTTCCGGCGAAAACGCACACCACGGCTCTTTCTGAGAAAAAGCAAGCACGGAGGACGAGAACCGCTTTTGCCCTGCGTAGCGTTTCGGGCAGCGGGTAGAACCAGGCAGAGAATTCCCGGCTAGCAGCTTGCCTGTGGCGGGGAAGTGCAAACGTACACGTTTTCGGCCGAAAACGCGTTTTCCGGCGAAAACGCACACCACGGCTCTTTCTGAGAAAAAGCAAGCACGGAGGACGAGAATCGCCTTTGCCCTGCGTAGCGTTCCGCGCAGCGGGTAGAACCAGGCAGAGAATTCCTGGCTAGCAGCTTCCCTGTGGCCGGGAAGTGCAAACGTACACGTTTTCGGCCGAAAACGCGTTTTCCGGCGAAAACGCACACCACGGCTCTTTCTGAGAAAAAGCAAGCACGGAGGACGAGAATCGCTTTTGACCTGCGTAGCGTTCCGGGCAGCGGGTAGAACCAGGCAGAGAATTCCCGGCTAGCAGCTTCCCTGTGGCGGGGAAGTGCAAACGTACATGTTTTCGGCCAAAAACGCGTTTTCCGGCGAAAACGCACACCACGGCTCTTTCTGAGAAAAAGCAAGCACGGAGGACGAGAATCGCTTTTGCCCTGCGTAGCGTTCCGGGCAGCGGGTAGATCTAGGCAGCGAATTCCCGGCTAGCAGCTTCCCTGTGGCCGGGAAGTGCAAACGTACACGTTTTCGGCCAAAAACGCGTTTTCCGGCGAAAACGCACACCACGGCTCTTTCTGAGAAAAAGCAAGCACGGAGGACGAGAATCGCTTTTGCCCTGCGTAGCGTTCCGGGCAGCGGGTAGAACCAGGCAGAGAATTCCCGGCTGGCAGCTTCGCTGTGGCCGGGAAGTGCAAACGTACACGTTTTCGGCCGAAAACGCGTTTTCCGGCGAAAACGCACACCACGGCTCTTTCTGAGAAAAAGCAAGCACGGAGGACGAGAATCGCTTTTGCCCTGCGTAGCGTTCCGGGCAGCGGGTAGAACCAGGCAGAGAATTCCCGGCTAGCAGCTTCCCTGTGGCGGGGAAGTGCAAACGTACACGTTTTCGGCCGAAAACGCGTTTTCCGGCGAAAACGCACACCACGGCTCTTTCTGAGAAAAAGCAAGCACGGAGGATGAGAATCGCTTTTGCCCTGCGTAGCGTTCCGGGCAGCGGGTAGAACCAGGCAGAGAATTCCCGGCTAGCAGCTTCCCTGTGGCGGGGAAGTGCAAACGTACACGTTTTCGGCCGAAAACGCGTTTTCCGGCGAAAACGCACACCACGGCTCTTTCTGAGAAAAAGCAAGCACGGAGGACGAGAATCGCTTTTGCCCTGCGTAGCGTTTCGGGCAGCGGGTAGAACCAGGCAGAGAATTCCCGGCTAGCAGCTTCCCTGTGGCCGGGAAGTGGAAACGTACACGTTTTCGGCCGAAAACGCGTTTTCCGGCGAAAACGCACACCACGGCTCTTTCTGAGAAAAAGCAAGCACGGAGGACGAGAATCGCTTTTGCCCTGCGTAGCGTTCCGGGCAGCGGGTAGAACCAGGCAGAGAATTCCCGGCTAGCAGCTTCGCTGTGGCCGGGAAGTGCAAACGTACACGTTTTCAGCCGAAAACGCGTTTTCCTGCAAAAACGCACACCACGGCTCTTTCTGAGAAAAAGCAAGCACGGAGGACGAGAATCGCTTTTGCCCTGCGTAGCGTTCCGGGCAGCGGGTAGAACCAGGCAGAGAATTCCCGTCTAGCAGCTTCACTGTGGCCGGGAAGTGCAAACGTATACGTTTTCGCCATAAAACGCGTTTTCCGGCGAAAACGCACACCACGGCTCTTTCTGAGAAAAAGCAAGCACGGAGGACGAGAATCGCTTTTGCCCTGCGTAGCGTTCCGGGCAGCGGGTAGAACCAGGCAGAGAATTCCCGTCTAGCAGCTTCCCTGTGGCCGGGAAGTGCAAACGTACACGTTTTCGCCATAAAACGCGTTTTCCGGCGAAAACGCACACCACGGCTCTTTCTGAGAAAAAGCAAGCACGGAGGACGAGAATCGCTTTTGCCCTGCGTAGCGTTCCGGGCAGCGGTTAGAACCAGGCAGAGAATTCCCGGCTAGAAGCTTCCATGTGGCAGGTAAGTGCAAACGTACACGTTTTCGGCCGAAAACGCGTTTTCCGGCGAAAACGCACACCACGGCTCTTTCTGAGAAAAAGCAAGCACGGAGGACGAGAATCGCTTTTGCCCTGCGTAGCGTTCCGCGCGCGGGTAGAACCGGGCAGAGAATTCCCGGCTAGCAGCTTCCCTGTGGCGGGGAAGTGCAAACGTACACGTTTTCGTCCGAAAACGCGTTTTCCGGCGAAAACGCACACCACGGCTCTTTCTGAGAAAAAGCAAGCACGGAGGACGAGAATCGCTTTTGCCCTGCGTAGCGTTCCGGGCAGCGGGTAGAACCAGGCAGAGAATTCCCGGCTAGCAGCTTCCCTGTGGCGGTGAAGTGCAAACGTACACGTTTTCAGCCGAAAACGCGTTTTCCGGCGAAAACGCACACCACGGCTCTTTCTGAGAAAAAAGCAAGCACGGAGGACGAGAATCGCTTTTGCCCTGCGTAGCGTTCCGGGCAGCGGGTAGAACCAGGCAGAGAATTCCCGGCTAGCAGCTTCCCTGTGGCGGGGAAGTGCAAACGTTCACGTTTTCGGCCGAAAACGCGTTTTCCGGCGAAAAAGTACACCACGGCTCTGTCTGTGAAAAAGCAAGCACGGAGGACGAGAATCGCTTTTGCCCTGCGTAGCGTTCCGGGCAGCGGGTAGAACCAGGCAGAGAATTCCCGGCTAGCAGCTTCCCTGTGGCCGGGAAGTGCAAACGTACACGTTTTCGGCCGAAAACGCGTTTTCCGGCGAAAACGCACACCACGGCTCTTTCTGAGAAAAAGCAAGCACGGAGGACGAGAATCGCTTTTGCCCTGCGTAGCGTTCCGGGCAGCGGGTAGAACCAGGCAGAGAATTCCCGGTTAGCAGCTTCCCTGTGGCCGGGAAGTGCAAACGTACACGTTTTCGGCCGAAAACGCGTTTTCCGGCGAAAACGCACACCACGGCTCTTTCTGAGATAAAGCAAGCACGGAGGACGAGAATCGCTTTTGCCCTGCGTAGCGTTCCGGGCAGCGGGTAGAACCAGGCAGAGAATTCCCGGCTAGCAGCTTCCCTGTGGCGGGGAAGTGCAAACGTACACGTTTTCGGCCGAAAACGCGTTTTCCGGCGAAAACGCACACCACGGCTCTTTCTGAGAAAAAGCAAGCACGGAGGACGAGAATCGCTTTTGCCCTGCGTAGCGTTCCGGGCAGCGGGTAGAACCAGGCAGAGAATTCCCGGCTAGCAGCTTCCCTGTGGCCGGGAAGTGCAAACGTACACGTTTTCGGCCGAAAACGCGTTTTCTGGCGAAAACGCACACCACGGCTCTTTCTGAGAAAAAGCAAGCACGGAGGACGAGAATCGCCTTTGCCCTGCGTAACGTTCCGCGCAGCGGGTAGAACCAGGCAGAGAATTCCCGGCTAGCAGCTTCCCTGTGGCGGGGAAGTGCAAACGTACACGTTTTCGGCCGAAAACGCGTTTTCCGGCTAAAACGCACACCACGGCTCTTTCTGAGAAAAAGCAAGCACGGAGGACGAGAATCGCTTTTGCCCTGCGTAGCGTTCCGCGCAGCGGGTAGAACCAGGCAGAGAATTCCCGGCTAGCAGCTTCCCTGTGGCCGGGAAGTGCAAACGTACACGTTTTCGGCCGAAAACGCGTTTTCGGGCGAAAACGCACACCACGGCTCTTTCTGAGAAAAAGCAAGCACGGAGGACGAGAATCGCTTTTGCCCTGCGTAGCGTTCCGGGCAGCGGGTAGAACCAGGCAGAGAATTCCCGGCTAGCAGCTTCCCTGTGGTTGGGAAGTGCAAACGTACACGTTTTCGGCCGAAAACGCGTTTTCCGGCGAAAACGCACACCACGGCTCTTTCTGAGAAAAAGCAAGCACGGAGGACGAGAATCGCTTTTGCCCTGCGTAGCGTTCCGGGCAGCGGGTAGAACCAGGCAGCGAATTCCCGGCTAGCAGCTTCCCTGTGGCCGGGAAGTGCAAACGTACACGTTTTCGGCCAAAAACGCGTTTTCCGGCGAAAACGCACACCACGGCTCTTTCTGAGAAAAAGCAAGCACGGAGGACGAGAATCGCTTTTGCCCTGCGTAGCGTTCCGGGCAGCGGGTAGAACCAGGCAGAGAATTCCCGGCTGGCAGCTTCGCTGTGGCCGGGAAGTGCAAACGTACACGTTTTCGGCCGAAAACGCGTTTTCCGGCAAAAACGCACACCACGGCTCTTTCTGAGAAAAAGCAAGCACGGAGGACGAGAATCGCTTTTGCCCTGCGTAGCGTTCCGGGCAGCGGGTAGAACCAGGCAGAGAATTCCCGTCTAGCAGCTTCCCTGTGGCCGGGAAGTGCAAACGTACACGTTTTCGCCATAAAACGCGTTTTCCGGCGAAAACGCACACCACGGCTCTTTCTGAGAAAAAGCAAGCACGGAGGACGAGAACCGCTTTTGCCCTGCGTAGCGTTCCGGGCAGCGGGTAGAACCAGGCAGAGAATTCCCGGCTAGCAGCTTCCCTGTGGCGGGGAAGTGCAAACGTTCACGTTTTCGGCCGAAAACGCGTTTTCCGGCGAAAAAGTACACCACGGCTCTGTCTGTGAAAAAGCAAGCACGGAGGACGAGAATCGCTTTTGCCCTGCGTAGCGTTCCGGGCAGCGGGTAGAACCAGGCAGAGAATTCCCGGCTAGCAGCTTCCCTGTGGCGGGGAAGTGCAAACGTACACGTTTTCGGCCGAAAACGCGTTTTCCGGCGAAAACGCACACCACGGCTCTTTCTGAGAAAAAGCAAGCACGGAGGACGAGAATCGCTTTTGCCCTGCGTAGCGTTCCGGGCAGCAGGTAGAACCAGGCAGAGAATTCCCGCCTAGCAGCTTCCCTGTGGCCGGGAAGTGCAAACGTACACGTTTTCGGCCGAAAACGCGTTTTCTGGCGAAAACGCACACCACGGCTCTTTCTGAGAAAAAGCAAGCACGGAGGACGAGAATCGCCTTTGCCCTGCGTAACGTTCCGCGCAGCGGGTAGAACCAGGCAGAGAATTCCCGGCTAGCAGCTTCCCTGTGGCGGGGAAGTGCAAACGTACACGTTTTCGGCCGAAAACGCGTTTTCCGGCTAAAACGCACAGCACGGCTCTTTCTGAGAAAAAGCAAGCACGGAGGACGAGAATCGCTTTTGCCCTGCGTAGCGTTCCGCGCAGCGGGTAGAACCAGGCAGAGAATTCCCGGCTAGCAGCTTCCCTGTGGCCGGGAAGTGCAAACGTACACGTTTTCGGCCGAAAACGCGTTTTCGGGCGAAAACGCACACCACGGCTCTTTCTGAGAAAAAGCAAGCACGGAGGACGAGAATCGCTTTTGCCCTGCGTAGCGTTCCGGGCAGCGGGTAGAACCAGGCAGAGAATTCCCGGTTAGCAGCTTCCCTGTGGTTGGGAAGTGCAAACGTACACGTTTTCGGCCGAAAACGCGTTTTCCGGCGAAAACGCACACCACGGCTCTTTCTGAGAAAAAGCAAGCACGGAGGACGAGAATCGATTTTGCCCTGCGTAGCGTTCCGGGCAGCGGGTAGATCCAGGCAGCGAATTCCCGGCTAGCAGCTTCCCTGTGGCCGGGAAGTGCAAACGTACACGTTTTCGGCCAAAAACGCGTTTTCCGGCGAAAACGCACACCACGGCTCTTTCTGAGAAAAAGCAAGCACGGAGGACGAGAATCGCTTTTGCCCTGCGTAGCGTTCCGGGCAGCGGGTAGAACCAGGCAGAGAATTCCCGGCTGGCAGCTTCGCTGTGGCCGGGAAGTGCAAACGTACACGTTTTCGGCCGAAAACGCGTTTTCCGGCAAAAACGCACACCACGGCTCTTTCTGAGAAAAAGCAAGCACGGAGGACGAGAATCGCTTTTGCCCTGCGTAGCGTTCCGGGCAGCGGGTAGAACCAGGCAGAGAATTCCCGTCTAGCAGCTTCCCTGTGGCCGGGAAGTGCAAACGTACACGTTTTCGCCATAAAACGCGTTTTCCGGCGAAAACGCACACCACGGCTCTTTCTGAGAAAAAGCAAGCACGGAGGACGAGAACCGCTTTTGCCCTGCGTAGCGTTCCGGGCAGCGGGTAGAACCAGGCAGAGAATTCCCGGCTAGCAGCTTCCCTGTGGCGGGGAAGTGCAAACGTTCACGTTTTCGGCCGAAAACGCGTTTTCCGGCGAAAAAGTACACCACGGCTCTGTCTGTGAAAAAGCAAGCACGGAGGACGAGAATCGCTTTTGCCCTGCGTAGCGTTCCGGGCAGCGGGTAGAACCAGGCAGAGAATTCCCGGCTAGCAGCTTCCCTGTGGCCGGGAAGTGCAAACGTACACGTTTTCGGCCGAAAAAGCGTTTTCCGGCGAAAACGCACACCACGGCTCTTTCTGAGAAAAAGCAAGCACGGAGGACGAGAATCGCTTTTGCCTTGCGTAGCGTTCCGGGCAGCGGGTAGAACCAGGCAGAGAATTCCTGGCTAGCAGCTTCCCTGTGGCCGGGAAGTGCAAACGTACACGTTTTCGGCTGAAAAAACGTTTTCCGGCGAAAACGCACACCACGGCTCTTTCTGGGAAAAAGCAAGCACGGAGGACGAGAATCGCTTTTGCCCTGCGTAGCGTTCCGCGCAGCGGGTAGAACCAGGCAGAGAATTCCCGGCTAGCAGCTTCCCTGTGGCCGGGAAGTGCAAACGTACACTTTTTCGGCCGAAAACTCGTTTTCCGGCGAAAACGCACACCACGGCTCTTTCTGAGAAAAAGCAAGCACGGAGGACGAGAATCGCTTTTGCCCTGCGTAGCGTTCCGGGCAGCGGGTAGAACCAGGCAGAGAATTCCCGGCTAGCAGCTTCCCTGTGGCTGGGAAGTGCAAACGTACACGTTTTCGACCGAAAACGCGTTTTCCGGCGAAAACGCACACCACGGCTCTTTCTGAGAAAAAGCAAGCACGGAGGACGAGAATCGCTTTTGCCCTGCGTAGCGTTCCGGGCAGCGGGTAGAACCAGGCAGAGAATTCCCGGTTTGCAGCTTCCCTGTGGCCGGGAAGTGCAAACGTACACGTTTTCGGCCGAAAACGCGTTTTCCGGCGAAAACGCACACCACGGCTCTTTCTGAGAAAAAGCAAGCACGGAGGACGAGAATCGCTTTTGCCCTGCGTAGCGTTCCGGGCAGCGGGTAGAACCAGGCAGAGAATTCCCGGCTAGCAGCTTCCCTGTGGCGGGGAAGTGCAAACGTACACGTTTTCGGCCGAAAACGCGTTTTCCGGCGAAAACGCACACCACGGCTCTTTCTGAGAAAAAGCAAGCACGGAGGACGAGAATCGCTTTTGCCCTGCGTAGCGTTCCGGGCAGCGGGTAGAACCAGGCAGAGAATTCCCGGCTAGCAGCTTCCCTGTGGCCGGGAAGTGGAAACGTACACGTTTTCGGCCGAAAACGCATTTTCCGGCGAAAACGCACACCACGGCTCTTTCTGAGAAAAAGCAAGCACGGAGGACGAGAATCGCCTTTGCCCTGCGTAGCGTTCCGCGCAGCGGGTAGAACCAGGCAGAGAATTCCCGGCTAGCAGCTTCCCTGTGGCGGGGAAGTGCAAACGTACACGTTTTCGGCCGAAAACGCGTTTTCCGGCGAAAACGCACACCACGGCTCTTTCTGAGAAAAAGCAAGCACGGAGGACGAGAATCGCTTTTGCCCTGCGTAGCGTTCCGCGCAGCGGGTAGAACCAGGCAGAGAATTCCCGGCTAGCAGCTTCCCTGTGGCCGGGAAGTGCAAACGTACACGTTTTCGGCCGAAAACGCGTTTTCCGTCTAAAACGCACACCACGGCTCTTTCTGAGAAAAAGCAAGCACGGAGGACGAGAATCGCTTTTGCCCTGCGTAGCGTTCCGGGCAGCGGGTAGAACCAGGCAGAGAATTCCCGGCTAGCAGCTTCCCTGTGGTTGGGAAGTGCAAACGTACACGTTTTCGGCCGAAAACGCGTTTTCCGGCGAAAACGCACACCACGGCTCTTTCTGAGAAAAAGCAAGCACGGAGGACGAGAATCGCTTTTGCCCTGCGTAGCGTTCCGGGCAGCGGGTAGAACCAGGCAGCGAATTCCCGGCTAGCAGCTTCCCTGTGGCCGGGAAGTGCAAACGTACACGTTTTCGGCCAAAAACGCGTTTTCCGGCGAAAACGCACACCACGGCTCTTTCTGAGAAAAAGCAAGCACGGAGGACGAGAATCGCTTTTGCCCTGCGTAGCGTTCCGGGCAGCGGGTAGAACCAGGCAGAGAATTACCGGCTGGCAGCTTCGCTGTGGCCGGGAAGTGCAAACGTACACGTTTTCGGCCGAAAACGCGTTTTCCGGCGAAAACGCACACCACGGCTCTTTCTGAGAAAAAGCAAGCACGGAGGACGAGAACCGCTTTTGCCCTGCGTAGCGTTCCGGGCAGCGGGTAGAACCAGGCAGAGAATTCCCGGCTAGCAGCTTCCCTGTGGCGGGGAAGTGCAAACGTACACGTTTTCGGCCGAAAACGCGTTTTCCGGCGAAAACGCACACCACGGCTCTTTCTGAGAAAAAGCAAGCACGGAGGACGAGAATCGCCTTTGCCCTGCGTAGCGTTCCGCGCAGCGGGTAGAACCAGGCAGAGAATTCCCGGCTAGCAGCTTCCCTGTGGCCGGGAAGTGCAAACGTACACGTTTTCGGCCGAAAACGCGTTTTCCGGCGAAAACGCACACCACGGCTCTTTCTGAGAAAAAGCAAGCACGGAGGACGAGAATCGCTTTTGCCCTGCGTAGCGTTCCGGGCAGCGGGTAGAACCAGGCAGAGAATTCCCGGCTAGCAGCTTCCCTGTGGCCGGGAAGTGCAAACGTACACGTTTTCGGACGAAAACGCGTTTTCCGGCGAAAACGCACACCACGGCTCTTTCTGAGAAAAAGCAAGCACGGAGGACGAGAATCGCTTTTGCCCTGCGTAGCGTTCCGGGCAGCGGGTAGAACCAGGCAGCGAATTCCCGGCTAGCAGCTTCCCTGTGGCGGGGAAGTGCAAACGTACACGTTTTCGGCCGAAAACGCGTTTTCCGGCAAAACGCACACCACGGCTCTTTCTGAGAAAAAGCAAGCACGGAGGACGAGAATCGATTTTGCCCTGCGTAGCGTTCCGGGCAGCGGGTAGAACCAGGCAGAGAATTCCCGGCTAGCAGCTTCCCTGTGGCGGGGAAGTGCAAACGTACACGTTTTCGGCCGAAAACGCGTTTTCCGGCGAAAACGCACACCACGGCTCTTTCTGAGAAAAAGCAAGCACGGAGGACGAGAATCGCTTTTGCCCTGCGTAGCGTTCCGGGCAGCGGGTAGAACCAGGCAGAGAATTCCCGGCTAGCAGCTTCCCTGTGGCGGGGAAGTGCAAACGTACACGTTTTCGGCCGAAAACGCGTTTTCCGGCGAAAACGCACACCACGGCTCTTTCTGAGAAAAAGCAAGCACGGAGGACGAGAATCGCTTTTGCCCTGCGTAGCGTTCCGGGCAGCGGGTAGAACCAGGCAGAGAATTCCCGGCTAGCAGCTTCCCTGTGGCCGGGAAGTGCAAACGTACACGTTTTCGCCATAAAACGCGTTTTCCGGCGAAAACGCACACCACGGCTCTTTCTGAGAAAAAGCAAGCACGGAGGACGAGAACCGCTTTTGCCCTGCGTAGCGTTCCGGGCAGCGGGTAGAACCAGGCAGAGAATTCCCGGCTAGCAGCTTCCCTGTGGCGGGGAAGTGCAAACGTACACGTTTTCGGCCGAAAACGCGTTTTCCGGCGAAAACGCACACCACGGCTCTTTCTGAGAAAAAGCAAGCACGGAGGACGAGAATCGCTTTTGCCCTGCGTAGCGTTCCGGGCAGCGGGTAGATCCAGGCAGAGAATTCCCGTCTAGCAGCTTCCCTGTGGCGGGGAAGTGCAAACGTACACGTTTTCGGCCGAAAACGCGTTTTCCGGCGAAAACGCACACCACGGCTCTTTCTGAGGAAAAGCAAGCACGGAGGACGAGAATCGCTTTTGCCCTGCGTAGCGTTCCGGGCAGCGGGTAGAACCAGGCAGAGAATTCCCGGCTAGCAGCTTCCCTGTGGCGGGGAAGTGCAAACGTACAAGTTTTCGGCCGAAAACGCGTTTTTGGCGAAAACGCACACCACGGCTCTTTCTGAGAAAAAGCAAGCACGGAGGACGAGAATCGCTTTTGCCTTGCGTAGCGTTCCGGGCAGCGGGTAGAACCAGGCAGAGAATTCCCGGCTAGCAGCTTCCCTGTGGCGGGGAAGTGCAAACGTACACGTTTTCGGCCGAAAACTCGTTTTCCGGCGAAAACGCACACCACGGCTCTTTCTGAGAAAAAGCAAGCACGGAGGACGAGAATCGCTTTTGCCCTGCGTAGCGTTCCGGGCAGCGGGTAGAACCAGGCAGAGAATTCACGGCTAGCAGCTTCCCTGTGGCGGGGAAGTGCAAACGTACACGTTTTCGGACGAAAACGCGTTTTCCGGCGAAAACGCACACCACGGCTCTTTCTGAGAAAAAGCAAGCACGGAGGACGAGAATCGCTTTTGCCCTGCGTAGCGTTCCGGGCAGCGGGTAGAACCAGGCAGCGAATTCCCGGCTAGCAGCTTCCCTGTGGCGGGGAAGTGCAAACGTACACGTTTTCGGCCGAAAACGCGTTTTCCGGCAAAACGCACACCACGGCTCTTTCTGAGAAAAAGCAAGCACGGAGGACGAGAATCGCTTTTGCCCTGCGTAGCGTTCCGGGCAGCGGGTAGAACCAGGCAGAGAATTCCCGGCTAGCAGCTTGCCTGTGGCCGGGAAGTGCAAACGTACACGTTTTCGGCCGAAAACGCGTTTTCCGGCGAAAACGCACACCACGGCTCTTTCTGAGAAAAAGCAAGCACGGAGGACGAGAATCGCTTTTGCCCTGCGTAGCGTTCCGGGCAGCGGGTAGAACCAGGCAGAGAATTCCCGGCTAGCAGCTTCCCTGTGGCGGGGAAGTGCAAACGTACACGTTTTCGACCGAAAATGCGTTTTGCGTCGAAAACGCACACCACGGCTCTTTCTGAGAAAAAGCAAGCACGGAGGACGAGAATCGCTTTTGCCCTGCGTAGCGTTCCGGGCAGCGGGTAGAACCAGGCAGAGAATTCCCGGCTAGCAGCTTCCCTGTGGCGGGGAAGTGCAAACGTACACGTTTTCGGCCGAAAACGCGTTTTCCGGCGAAAACGCACACCACGGCTCTTTCTGAGAAAAAGCAAGCACGGAGGACGAGAATCGCTTTTGCCCTGCGTAGCGTTCCGGGCAGCGGGTAGATCCAGGCAGAGAATTCCCGGCTAGCAGCTTCCCTGTGGCGGGGAAGTGCAAACGTACACGTTTTCGGCCGAAAACGCGTTTTCCGGCGAAAACGCACACCACGGCTCTTTCTGAGAAAAAGCAAGCACGGAGGACGATAATCTCTTTTGCCCTGCGTAGCGTTCCGCGCAGCGGGTAGATCCAGGCAGCGAATTCCCGGCTAGCAGCTTCCCTGTGGCGGGGAAGTGCAAACGTACACGTTTTCGGCCGAAAACGCGTTTTCCGGCGAAAACGCACACCACGGCTCTTTCTGAGAAAAAGCAAGCACGGAGGACGAGAATCGCTTTTGCCTTGCGTAGCGTTCCGGGCAGCGGGTAGAACCAGGCAGAGAATTCCCGGTTAGCAGCTTCCCTGTGGCGGGGAAGTGCAAACGTACACGTTTTCGGCCGAAAACGCGTTTTCCGGCGAAAACGCACACCACGGCTCTTTCTGAGAAAAAGCAAGCACGGAGGACGAGAATCGCTTTTGCCCTGCGTAGCGTTCCGGGCAGCGGGTAGAACCAGGCAGCGAATTCCCGGCTAGCAGCTTCCCTGTGGCCGGGAAGTGCAAACGTACACGTTTTCGGCCGAAAACGCGTTTTCCGGCGAAAACGCACACCACGGCTCTTTCTGAGAAAAAGCAAGCACGGAGGACGAGAATCGCTTTTGCCCTGCGTAGCGTTCCGCGCAGCGGGTACAACCAGGCAGCGAATTCCCGGCTAGCAGCTTCCCTGTGGCCGGGAAGTGCAAACGTACACGTTTTCGACCGAAAACGCGTTTTCCGGCGAAAACGCACACCACGGCTCTTTCTGAGAAAAAGCAAGCACGGAGGACGAGAATCGCTTTTGCCCTGCGTAGCGTTCCGGGCAGCGGGTAGAACCAGGCAGAGAATTCCCGGCTAGCAGCTTCCCTGTGGCGGGGAAGTGCAAACGTACACGTTCTCGGCCGAAAACGCGTTTTCCGGCGAAAACGCACACCACGGCTCTTTCTGAGAAAAAGCAAGCACGGAGGACGAGAATCGCTTTTGCCCTGCGTAGCGTTCCGCGCAGCGGGTAGAACCAGGCAGAGAATTCCCGGCTAGCAGCTTCCCTGTGGCCGGGAAGTGCAAACGTACACGTTTTCGGCCGAAAACTCGTTTTCCGGCGAAAACGCACACCACGGCTCTTTCTGAGAAAAAGCAAGCACGGAGGACGAGAATCGCTTTTGCCCTGCGTAGCGTTCCGCGCAGCGGGTAGAACCAGGCAGAGAATTCCCGGCTAGCAGCTTCCCTGTGGCCGGGAAGTGCAAACGTACACTTTTTCGGCCGAAAACTCGTTTTCCGGCGAAAACGCACACCACGGCTCTTTCTGAGAAAAAGCAAGCACGGAGGACGAGAATCGCTTTTGCCCTGCGTAGCGTTCCGGGCAGCGGGTAGAACCAGGCAGAGAATTCCCGGCTAGCAGCTTCCCTGTGGCCGGGAAGTGCAAACGTACACGTTTTCGGCCGAAAACGCGTTTTCCGGCGAAAACGCACACCACGGCTCTTTCTGAGAAAAAGCAAGCACGGAGGACGAGAATCGCCATTGCCCTGCGTAGCGTTCCGCGCGGCGGGTAGAACCAGGCAGAGAATTCCCGGCTTGCAGCTTCCCTGTGGCCGGGAAGTGCAAACGTACACGTTTTCGGCCGAAAACGAGTTTTCCGGCGAAAACGCACACCACGGCTCTTTCTGAGAAAAAGCAAGCACGGAGGACGAGAATCGCTTTTGCCCTGCGTAGCGTTCCGGGCAGCGGGTAGATCCAGGCAGCGAATTCCTGGCTAGCAGCTTCCCTGTGGCGGGGAAGTGCAAACGTACACGTTTTCGGCCGAAAACGCGTTTTCCGGCGAAAACGCACACCACGGCTCTTTCTGAGAAAAAGCAAGCACGGAGGACGAGAATCGCTTTTGCCTTGCGTAGCGTTCCGGGCAGCGGGTAGAACCAGGCAGAGAATTCCCGGCTAGCAGCTTCCCTGTGGCGGGGAAGTGCAAACGTACACGTTTTCGGCCGAAAACGCGTTTTCCGGCGAAAACGCACACCACGGCTCTTTCTGAGAAAAAGCAAGCACGGAGGACGAGAATCGCTTTTGCCCTGCGTAGCGTTCCGGGCAGCGGGTAGAACCAGGCAGAGAATTCCCGTCTAGCATCTTCCCTGTGGCCGGGAAGTGCAAACGTACACGTTTTCGGCCGAAAACACGTTTTCCGGCGAAAACGCACACCACGGCTCTTTCTGAGAAAAAGCAAGCACGGAGGACGAGAATCGCTTTTGCCCTGCGTAGCGTTCCGGGCAGCGGGTAGAACCAGGCAGCGAATTCCCGGCTAGCAGCTTCCCTGTGGCCGGGAAGATCAAACGTACACGTTTTCGGCCGAAAACGCGTTTTCCGGCGAAAACGCACACCACGGCTCTTTCTGAGAAAAAGCAAGCACGGAGGACGAGAATCGCTTTTGCCCTGCGTAGCGTTCCGCGCAGCGGGTAGAACCAGGCAGAGAATTCCCGGCTAGCAGCTTCCCTGTGGCGGGGAAGTGCAAACGTACACGTTTTCGGCCGAAAACGCGTTTTCGGCGAAAACGCACACCACGGCTCTTTCTGAGAAAAAGCAAGCACGGAGGACGAGAATCGCTTTTGCCCTGCGTAGCGTTCCGGGCAGCGGGTAGAACCAGGCAGAGAATTCCCGGCTAGCAGCTTCCCTGTGGCCGGCAAGTGCAAACGTACACGTTTTCGGCCGAAAACGCGTTTTCCGGCGAAAACGCACACCACGGCTCTTTCTGAGAAAAAGCAAGCACGGAGGACGAGAATCGCTTTTGCCCTGCGTAGCGTTCCGGGCAGCGGGTAGAACCAGGCAGAGAATTCCCGGCTAGCACCTTCCCTGTGGCCGGGAACTGCAAACGTACAAGTTTTCGGCCGAAAATGCGTTTTCCGGCGAAAACGCACACCACGGCTCTTTCTGAGAAAAAGCAAGCACGGAGGACGAGAATCGCTTTTGCCCTGCGTAGCGTTCCGGGCAGCGGGTAGAACCAGGCAGAGAATTCCCGGCTAGCAGCTTCCCTGTGGCGGGGAAGTGCAAACGTACACGTTTTCGGCCGAAAACGCGTTTTCCGGCGAAAACGCACACCACGGCTCTTTCTGAGAAAAAGCAAGCACGGAGGACGAGAATCGCTTTTGCCCTGCGTAGCGTTCCGGGCAGCGGGTAGAACCAGGCAGAGAATTCCCGGCTAGCAGCTTCCCTGTGGCCGGGAAGTGCAAACGTACACGTTTTCGGCCGAAAACGCGTTTTCCGGCGAAAACGCACACCACGGCTCTTTCTGAGAAAAAGCAAGCACGGAGGACGAGAATCGCTTTTGCCCTGCGTAGCGTTCCGGGCAGCGGGTAGAACCAGGCAGAGAATTCCCGGCTAGCAGCTTCCCTGTGGCCGGGAACTGCAAACGTACACGTTTTCGGCCGAAAACGCGTTTTCCGGCGAAAACGCACACCACGGCTCTTTCTGAGAAAAAGCAAGCACGGAGGACGAGAATCGCTTTTGCCCTGCGTAGCGTTCCGGGCAGCGGGTAGAACCAGGCAGAGAATTCCCGGCTAGCAGCTTCCCTGTGGCGGGGAAGTGCAAACGTACACGTTTTCAGCCGAAAACGCGTTTTCCGGCCAAAACGCACACCACGGCTCTTTCTGAGAAAAAGCAAGCACGGAGGACGAGAACCGCTTTTGCCCTGCGTAGCGTTCCGGGCAGCGGGTAGAACCAGGCAGAGAATTCCCGGCTAGCAGCTTCCCTGTGGCGGGGAAGTGCAATCGTACAAGTTTTCGGCCGAAAACGCGTTTTCCGGCGAAAACGCACACCACGGCTCTTTCTGAGAAAAAGCAAGCACGGAGGACGAGAACCGCTTTTGCCCTGCGTAGCGTTCCGGGCAGCGGGTAGAACCAGGCAGAGAATTCCCGGCTAGCAGCTTCCCTGTGGCCGGGAAGTGCAAACGTACACGTTTTCGGCCGAAAACGCGTTTTCCGGCGAAAACGCACACCACGGCTCTTTCTGAGAAAAAGCAAGCACGGAGGACGAGAACCGCTTTTGCCCTGCGTAGCGTTCCGGGCAGCGGGTAGAACCAGGCAGAGAATTCCCGGCTAGCAGCTTCCCTGTGGCGGGGAAGTGCAAACGTACACGTTTTCGGCCGAAAACGCGTTTTCCGGCGAAAACGCACACCACGGCTCTTTCTGAGAAAAAGCAAGCACGGAGGACGAGAACCGCTTTTGCCCTGCGTAGCGTTCCGGGCAGCGGGTAGAACCAGGCAGAGAATTCCCGGCTAGCAGCTTCCCTGTGGCGGGGAAGTGCAAACGTACACGTTTTCGGCCGAAAACGCGTTTTCCGGCGAAAACGCACACCACGGCTCTTTCTGAGATAAAGCAAGCACGGAGGACGAGAATCGCTTTTGCCCTGCGTAGCGTTCCGGGCAGCGGGTAGAACCAGGCAGAGAATTCCCGGCTAGAAGCTTCCATGTGGCAGGTAAGTGCAAACGTACACGTTTTCGGCCGAAAACGCGTTTTCCGGCGAAAACGCACACCACGGCTCTTTCTGAGAAAAAGCAAGCACGGAGGACGAGAATCGCTTTTGCCCTGCGTAGCGTTCCGCGCGCGGGTAGAACCGGGCAGAGAATTCCCGGCTAGCAGCTTCCCTGTGGCGGGGAAGTGCAAACGTACACGTTTTCGGCCGAAAACGCGTTTTCGGAGAAAACGCACACCACGGCTCTTTCTGAGAAAAAGCAAGCACGGAGGACGAGAATCGCTTTTGCCCTGCGTAGCGTTCCGCGCAGCGGGTAGATCCAGGCAGCGAATTCCCGGCTAGCAGCTTCCCTGTGGCGGGGAAGTGCAAACGTACACGTTTTCGGCCGAAAACGCGTTTTTGCGGCGAAAACGCACACCACGGCTCTTTCTGAGAAAAAGCAAGCACGGAGGACGAGAATCGCTTTTGCCTTGCGTAGCGTTCCGGGCAGCGGGTAGAACCAGGCAGAGAATTCCCGGCTAGCAGCTTCCCTGTGGCGGGGAAGTGCAAACGTACACGTTTTCGGCCGAAAACGCGTTTTCCGGCGAAAACGCACACCACGGCTCTTTCTGAGAAAAAGCAAGCACGGAGGACGAGAATCGCTTTTGCCCTGCGTAGCGTTCCGCGCAGCGGGTAGAACCAGGCAGAGAATTCCCGGCTAGCAGCTTCCCTGTGGCGGGGAAATGCAAACGTACACGTTTTCGTCCGAAAACGCGTTTTCCGGCGAAAACGCACACCACGGCTCTTTCTGAGAAAAAGCAAGCACGGAGGACGAGAATCGCTTTTGCCCTGCGTAGCGTTCCGGGCAGCGGGTAGAACCAGGCAGAGAATTCCCGGCTAGCAGCTTCCCTGTGGCCGGGAAGTGCAAACGTACACGTTTTCGGCCGAAAACGCGTTTTCCGGCGAAAACGCACACCACGGCTCTTTCTGAGAAAAAGCAAGCACGGAGGACGAGAATCGCTTTTGCCCTGCGTAGCGTTCCGGGCAGCGGGTAGAACCAGGCAGAGAATTCCCGGCTAGCAGCTTCCCTGTGGCCGGGAACTGCAAACGTACACGTTTTCGGCCGAAAACGCGTTTTCCGGCGAAAACGCACACCACGGCTCTTTCTGAGAAAAAGCAAGCACGGAGGACGAGAATCGCTTTTGCCCTGCGTAGCGTTCCGGGCAGCGGGTAGAACCAGGCAGAGAATTCCCGGCTAGCAGCTTCCCTGTGGCCGGGAAGTGCAAACGTACACGTTTTCGGCCGAAAACGCGTTTTCCGGCGAAAACGCACACCACGGCTCTTTCTGAGAAAAAGCAAGCACGGAGGACGAGAATCGCTTTTGCCCTGCGTAGCGTTCCGGGCAGCGGGTAGAACCAGGCAGAGAATTCCCGGCTAGCAGCTTCCCTGTGGCCGGGAACTGCAAACGTACACGTTTTCGGCCGAAAACGCGTTTTCCGGCGAAAACGCACACCACGGCTCTTTCTGAGAAAAAGCAAGCACGGAGGACGAGAATCGCTTTTGCCCTGCGTAGCGTTCCGGGCAGCGGGTAGAACCAGGCAGAGAATTCCCGGCTAGCAGCTTCCCTGTGGCGGGGAAGTGCAAACGTACACGTTTTCAGCCGAAAACGCGTTTTCCGGCCAAAACGCACACCACGGCTCTTTCTGAGAAAAAGCAAGCACGGAGGACGAGAACCGCTTTTGCCCTGCGTAGCGTTCCGGGCAGCGGGTAGAACCAGGCAGAGAATTCCCGGCTAGCAGCTTCCCTGTGGCGGGGAAGTGCAAACGTACAAGTTTTCGGCCGAAAACGCGTTTTCCGGCGAAAACGCACACCACGGCTCTTTCTGAGAAAAAGCAAGCACGGAGGACGAGAACCGCTTTTGCCCTGCGTAGCGTTCCGGGCAGCGGGTAGAACCAGGCAGAGAATTCCCGGCTAGCAGCTTCCCTGTGGCCGGGAAGTGCAAACGTACACGTTTTCGGCCGAAAACGCGTTTTCCGGCGAAAACGCACACCACGGCTCTTTCTGAGAAAAAGCAAGCACGGAGGACGAGAACCGCTTTTGCCCTGCGTAGCGTTCCGGGCAGCGGGTAGAACCAGGCAGAGAATTCCCGGCTAGCAGCTTCCCTGTGGCGGGGAAGTGCAAACGTACACGTTTTCGGCCGAAAACGCGTTTTCCGGCCAAAACGCACACCACGGCTCTTTCTGAGAAAAAGCAAGCACGGAGGACGAGAACCGCTTTTGCCCTGCGTAGCGTTCCGGGCAGCGGGTAGAACCAGGCAGAGAATTCCCGGCTAGCAGCTTCCCTGTGGCGGGGAAGTGCAAACGTACACGTTTTCGGCCGAAAACGCGTTTTCCGGCGAAAACGCACACCACGGCTCTTTCTGAGATAAAGCAAGCACGGAGGACGAGAATCGCTTTTGCCCTGCGTAGCGTTCCGGGCAGCGGGTAGATCCAGGCAGCGAATTCCCGGCTAGCAGCTTCCCTGTGGCGGGGAAGTGCAAACGTACACGTTTTCGGCCGAAAACGCGTTTTTGCGGCGAAAACGCACACCACGGCTCTTTCTGAGAAAAAGCAAGCACGGAGGACGAGAATCGCTTTTGCCTTGCGTAGCGTTCCGGGCAGCGGGTAGAACCAGGCAGAGAATTCCCGGCTAGCAGCTTCCCTGTGGCGGGGAAGTGCAAACGTACACGTTTTCGGCCGAAAACGCGTTTTCCGGCGAAAACGCACACCACGGCTCTTTCTGAGAAAAAGCAAGCACGGAGGACGAGAATCGCTTTTGCCCTGCGTAGCGTTCCGGGCAGCGGGTAGAACCAGGCAGAGAATTCCCGGCTAGCAGCTTCCCTGTGGCGGGGAAGTGCAAACGTTCACGTTTTCGGCCGAAAACGCGTTTTCCGGCGAAAAAGTACACCACGGCTCTGTCTGTGAAAAAGCAAGCACGGAGGACGAGAATCGCTTTTGCCCTGCGTAGCGTTCCGGGCAGCGGGTAGAACCAGGCAGAGAATTCCCGGCTAGCAGCTTCCCTGTGGCCGGGAAGTGCAAACGTACACGTTTTCGGCCGAAAACGCGTTTTCCGGCGAAAACGCACACCACGGCTCTTTCTGAGAAAAAGCAAGCACGGAGGACGAGAATCGCTTTTGCCTTGCGTAGCGTTCCGGGCAGCGGGTAGAACCAGGCAGAGAATTCCCGGCTAGCAGCTTCCCTGTGGCCGGGAAGTGCAAACGTACACGTTTTCGGCTGAAAACGCGTTTTCCGGCGAAAACGCACACCACGGCTTTCTGGGAAAAAGCAAGCACGGAGGACGAGAATCGCTTTTGCCCTGCGTAGCGTTCCGCGCAGCGGGTAGAACCAGGCAGAGAATTCCCGGCTAGCAGCTTCCCTGTGGCCGGGAAGTGCAAACGTACACTTTTTCGGCCGAAAACTCGTTTTCCGGCGAAAACGCACACCACGGCTCTTTCTGAGAAAAAGCAAGCACGGAGGACGAGAATCGCTTTTGCCCTGCGTAGCGTTCCGGGCAGCGGGTAGAACCAGGCAGAGAATTCCCGGCTAGCAGCTTCCCTGTGGCGGGGAAGTGCAAACGTACACGTTTTCGGCCGAAAACGCGTTTTCCGGCGAAAACGCACACCACGGCTCTTTCTGAGAAAAAGCAAGCACGGAGGACGAGAATCGCTTTTGCCCTGCGTAGCGTTCCGGGCAGCGGGTAGAACCAGGCAGAGAATTCCCGGCTAGCAGCTTCCCTGTGGCCGGGAAGTGGAAACGTACACGTTTTCGGCCGAAAACGCGTTTTCTGGCGAAAACGCACACCACGGCTCTTTCTGAGAAAAAGCAAGCACGGAGGACGAGAATCGCCTTTGCCCTGCGTAGCGTTCCGCGCAGCGGGTAGAACCAGGCAGAGAATTCCCGGCTAGCAGCTTCCCTGTGGCGGGGAAGTGCAAACGTACACGTTTTCGGCCGAAAACGCGTTTTCCGGCTAAAACGCACACCACGGCTCTTTCTGAGAAAAAGCAAGCACGGAGGACGAGAACCGCTTTTGCCCTGCGTAGCGTTCCGCGCAGCGGGTAGAACCAGGCAGAGAATTCCCGGCTAGCAGCTTCCCTGTGGCCGGGAAGTGCAAACGTACACGTTTTCGGCCGAAAACGCGTTTTCCGTCTAAAACGCACACCACGGCTCTTTCTGAGAAAAAGCAAGCACGGAGGACGAGAATCGCTTTTGCCCTGCGTAGCGTTCCGGGCAGCGGGTAGAACCAGGCAGAGAATTCCCGGCTAGCAGCTTCCCTGTGGTTGGGAAGTGCAAACGTACACGTTTTCGGCCGAAAACGCGTTTTCCGGCGAAAACGCACACCACGGCTCTTTCTGAGAAAAAGCAAGCACGGAGGACGAGAATCGCTTTTGCCCTGCGTAGCGTTCCGGGCAGCGGGTAGATCCAGGCAGCGAATTCCCGGCTAGCAGCTTCCCTGTGGCCGGGAAGTGCAAACGTACACGTTTTCGGCCAAAAACGCGTTTTCCGGCGAAAACGCACACCACGGCTCTTTCTGAGAAAAAGCAAGCACGGAGGACGAGAATCGCTTTTGCCTTGCGTAGCGTTCCGGGCAGCGGGTAGAACCAGGCAGAGAATTCCCGGCTGGCAGCTTCGCTGTGGCCGGGAAGTGCAAACGTACACGTTTTCGGCCGAAAACGCGTTTTCCGGCAAAAACGCACACCACGGCTCTTTCTGAGAAAAAGCAAGCACGGAGGACGAGAATCGCTTTTGCCCTGCGTAGCGTTCCGGGCAGCGGGTAGAACCAGGCAGAGAATTCCCGTCTAGCAGCTTCCCTGTGGCCGGGAATTGCAAACGTACACGTTTTCGCCATAAAACGCGTTTTCCGGCGAAAACGCACACCACGGCTCTTTCTGAGAAAAAGCAAGCACGGAGGACGAGAACCGCTTTTGCCCTGCGTAGCGTTCCGGGCAGCGGGTAGAACCAGGCAGAGAATTCCCGGCTAGCAGCTTCCCTGTGGTTGGGAAGTGCAAACGTACACGTTTTCGGCCGAAAACGCGTTTTCCGGCGAAAAAGTACACCACGGCTCTGTCTGTGAAAAAGCAAGCACGGAGGACGAGAATCGCTTTTGCCCTGCGTAGCGTTCCGGGCAGCGGGTAGAACCAGGCAGAGAATTCCCGGCTAGCAGCTTCCCTGTGGCCGGAAAGTGCAAACGTACACGTTTTCGGCCGAAAACGCGTTTTCCGGCGAAAACGCACACCACGGCTCTTTCTGAGAAAAAGCAAGCACGGAGGACGAGAATCGCTTTTGCCTTGCGTAGCGTTCCGGGCAGCGGGTAGAACCAGGCAGAGAATTCCTGGCTAGCAGCTTCCCTGTGGCCGGGAAGTGCAAACGTACACGTTTTCGGCTGAAAACGCGTTTTCCGGCGAAAACGCACACCACGGCTCTTTCTGGGAAAAAGCAAGCACGGAGGACGAGAATCGCTTTTGCCCTGCGTAGCGTTCCGCGCAGCGGGTAGAACCAGGCAGAGAATTCCCGGCTAGCAGCTTCCCTGTGGCCGGGAAGTGCAAACGTACACTTTTTCGGCCGAAAACTCGTTTTCCGGCGAAAACGCACACCACGGCTCTTTCTGAGAAAAAGCAAGCACGGAGGACGAGAATCGCTTTTGCCCTGCGTAGCGTTCCGGGCAGCGGGTAGAACCAGGCAGCGAATTGCCGGCTAGCAGCTTCCCTGTGGCTGGGAAGTGCAAACGTACACGTTTTCGGCCGAAAACGCGTTTTCCGGCGAAAACGCACACCACGGCTCTTTCTGAGAAAAAGCAAGCACGGAGGACGAGAATCGCTTTTGCCCTGCGTAGCGTTCCGGGCAGCGGGTAGAACCAGGCAGAGAATTCCCGGTTAGCAGCTTCCCTGTGGCCGGGAAGTGGAAACGTACACGTTTTCGGCCGAAAACGCGTTTTCCGGCGAAAACGCACACCACGGCTCTTTCTGAGAAAAAGCAAGCACGGAGGACGAGAATCGCTTTTGCCCTGCGTAGCGTTCCGGGCAGCATGTAGAACCAGGCAGAGAATTCCCGGCTAGCAGCTTCCCTGTGGCGGGGAAGTGCAAACGTACACGTTTTCGGCCGAAAACGCGTTTTCCGGCGAAAACGCACACCACGGCTCTTTCTGAGAAAAAGCAAGCACGGAGGACGAGAATCGCTTTTGCCCTGCGTAGCGTTCCGGGCAGCGGGTAGAACCAGGCAGAGAATTCCCGGCTAGCAGCTTCCCTGTGGCCGGGAAGTGGAAACGTACACGTTTTCGGCCGAAAACGCGTTTTCCGGCGAAAACGCACACCACGGCTCTTTCTGAGAAAAAGCAAGCACGGAGGACGAGAATCGCCTTTGCCCTGCGTAGCGTTCCGCGCAGCGGGTAGAACCAGGCAGCGAATTCCCGGCTAGCAGCTTCCCTGTGGCGGGGAAGTGCAAACGTACACGTTTTCGGCCGAAAACGCGTTTTCCGGCGAAAACGCACACCACGGCTCTTTCTGAGAAAAAGCAAGCACGGAGGACGAGAATCGCTTTTGCCCTGCGTAGCGTTCCGCGCAGCGGGTAGAACCAGGCAGAGAATTCCCGGCTAGCAGCTTCCCTGTGGCCGGGAAGTGCAAACGTACACGTTTTCGGCAGAAAACGCGTTTTCCGTCTAAAACGCACACCACGGCTCTTTCTGAGAAAAAGCAAGCACGGAGGACGAGAATCGCTTTTGCCCTGCGTAGCGTTCCGGGCAGCGGGTAGAACCAGGCAGAGAATTCCCGGCTAGCAGCTTCCCTGTGGTTGGGAAGTGCAAACGTACACGTTTTCGGCCGAAAACGCGTTTTCCGGCGAAAACGCACACCACGGCTCTTTCTGAGAAAAAGCAAGCACGGAGGACGAGAATCGCTTTTGCCCTGCGTAGCGTTCCGCGCAGCGGGTAGATCCAGGCAGCGAATTCCCGGCTAGCAGCTTCCCTGTGGCCGGGAAGTGCAAACGTACACGTTTTCGGCCAAAAACGCGTTTTCCGGCGAAAACGCACACCACGGCTCTTTCTGAGAAAAAGCAAGCACGGAGGACGAGAATCGCTTTTGCCCTGCGTAGCGTTCCGGGCAGCGGGTAGAACCAGGCAGAGAATTACCGGCTGGCAGCTTCGCTGTGGCCGGGAAGTGCAAACGTACACGTTTTCGGCCGAAAACGCGTTTTCCGGCAAAAACGCACACCAGGGCTCTTTCTGAGAAAAAGCAAGCACGGAGGACGAGAATCGCTTTTGCCCTGCGTAGCGTTCCGGGCAGCGGGTAGAACCAGGCAGAGAATTCCCGTCTAGCAGCTTCCCTGTGGCCGGGAAGTGCAAACGTACACGTTTTCGGCCGAAAACGCGTTTTCCGGCGAAAACGCACACCACGGCTCTTTCTGAGAAAAAGCAAGCACGGAGGACGAGAATCGCTTTTGCCCTGCGTAGCGTTCCGGGCAGCGGGTAGAACCAGGCAGAGAATTCACGGCTAGCAGCTTCCCTGTGGCGGGGAAGTGCAAACGTACACGTTTTTGGCCGAAAACGCGTTTTCCTTCGAAAACGCACACCACGGCTCTTTCTGAGAAAAAGCAAGCACGGAGGACGAGAATCGCTTTTGCCCTGCGTAGCGTTCCGGGCAGCGGGTAGAACCAGGCAGCGAATTCCCGGCTAGCAGCTTCCCTGTGGCGGGGAAGTGCAAACGTACACGTTTTCGGCCGAAAACGCGTTTTCCGGCAAAACGCACACCACGGCTCTTTCTGAGAAAAAGCAAGCACGGAGGACGAGAATCGCTTTTGCCCTGCGTAGCGTTCCGGGCAGCGGGTAGAACCAGGCAGAGAATTCCCGGCTAGCAGCTTGCCTGTGGCCGGGAAGTGCAAACGTACACGTTTTCGGCCGAAAATGCGTTTTCCGGCGAAAACGCACACCACGGCTCTTTCTGAGAAAAAGCAAGCACGGAGGACGAGAATCGCTTTTGCCCTGCGTAGCGTTCCGGGCAGCGGGTAGAACCAGGCAGAGAATTCCCGGCTAGCAGCTTCCCTGTGGCGGGGAAGTGCAAACGTACACGTTTTCGACCGAAAACGCGTTTTGCGTCGAAAACGCACACCACGGCTCTTTCTGAGAAAAAGCAAGCACGGAGGACGAGAATCGCTTTTGCCCTGCGTAGCGTTCCGGGCAGCGGGTAGAACCAGGCAGAGAATTCCCGGCTAGCAGCTTCCCTGTGGCCGGGAAGTGCAAACGTACACGTTTTCGGCCGAAAACGCGTTTTCCGGCGAAAACGCACACCACGGCTCTTTCTGAGAAAAAGCAAGCACGGAGGACGAGAACCGCTTTTGCCCTGCGTAGCGTTCCGGGCAGCGGGTAGAACCAGGCAGAGAATTCCCGGCTAGCAGCTTCCCTGTGGCGGGGAAGTGCAAACGTACACGTTTTCGGCCGAAAACGCGTTTTCCGGCGAAAACGCACACCACGGCTCTTTCTGAGAAAAAGCAAGCACGGAGGACGAGAATCGCTTTTGCCCTGCGTAGCGTTCCGGGCAGCGGGTAGATCCAGGCAGAGAATTCCCGTCTAGCAGCTTCCCTGTGGCGGGGAAGTGCAAACGTACACGTTTTCGGCCGAAAACGCGTTTTCCGGCCAAAACGCACACCACGGCTCTTTCTGAGGAAAAGCAAGCACGGAGGACGAGAATCGCTTTTGCCCTGCGTAGCGTTCCGGGCAGCGGGTAGAACCAGGCAGAGAATTCCCGGCTAGCAGCTTCCCTGTGGCGGGGAAGTGCAAACGTACAAGTTTTCGGCCGAAAACGCGTTTTTGGCGAAAACGCACACCACGGCTCTTTCTGAGAAAAAGCAAGCACGGAGGACGAGAATCGCTTTTGCCCTGCGTAGCGTTCCGGGCAGCGGGTAGAACCAGGCAGAGAATTCCCGGCTAGCAGCTTCCATGTGGCAGGGAAGTGCAAACGTACACGTTTTCGGCCGAAAACGCGTTTTCCGGCGAAAACGCACACCACGGCTCTTTCTGAGAAAAAGCAAGCACGGAGGACGAGAATCTCTTTTGCCCTGCGTAGCGTTCCGGGCAGCGGGTAGATCCAGGCAGCGAATTCCCGGCTAGCAGCTTCCCTGTGGCGGGGAAGTGCAAACGTACACGTTTTCGGCCGAAAACGCGTTTTCCGGCGAAAACGCACACCACGGCTCTTTCTGAGAAAAAGCAAGCACGGAGGACGAGAATCGCTTTTGCCTTGCGTAGCGTTCCGGGCAGCGGGTAGAACCAGGCAGAGAATTCCCGGCTAGCAGCTTCCCTGTGGCGGGGAAGTGCAAACGTACACGTTTTCGGCCGAAAACGCGTTTTCCGGCGAAAACGCACACCACGGCTCTTTCTGAGAAAAAGCAAGCACGGAGGACGAGAATCGCTTTTGCCCTGCGTAGCGTTCCGCGCAGCGGGTAGAACCAGGCAGAGAATTCCCGGCTAGCAGCTTCCCTGTGGCGGGGAAGTGCAAACGTACACGTTTTCGTCCGAAAACGCGTTTTCCGGCGAAAACGCACACCACGGCTCTTTCTGAGAAAAAGCAAGCACGGAGGACGAGAATCGCTTTTGCCCTGCGTAGCGTTCCGGGCAGCGGGTAGAACCAGGCAGAGAATTCACGGCTAGCAGCTTCCCTGTGGCGGGGAAGTGCAAACGTACACGTTTTCGGACGAAAACGCGTTTTCCGGCGAAAACGCACACCACGGCTCTTTCTGAGAAAAAGCAAGCACGGAGGACGAGAATCGCTTTTGCCCTGCGTAGCGTTGCGGGCAGCGGGTAGAACCAGGCAGCGAATTCCCGGCTAGCAGCTTCCCTGTGGCGGGGAAGTGCAAACGTACACGTTTTCGGCCGAAAACGCGTTTTCCGGCAAAACGCACACCACGGCTCTTTCTGAGAAAAAGCAAGCACGGAGGACGAGAATCGCTTTTGCCCTGCGTAGCGTTCCGGGCAGCGGGTAGAACCAGGCAGAGAATTCCCGGCTAGCAGCTTGCCTGTGGCCGGGAAGTGCAAACGTACACGTTTTCGGCCGAAAACGCGTTTTCCGGCGAAAACGCACACCACGGCTCTTTCTGAGAAAAAGCAAGCACGGAGGACGAGAATCGCTTTTGCCCTGCGTAGCGTTCCGGGCAGCGGGTAGAACCAGGCAGAGAATTCCCGGCTAGCAGCTTCCCTGTGGCGGGGAAGTGCAAACGTACACGTTTTCGACCGAAAACGCGTTTTCCGGCGAAAACGCACACCACGGCTCTTTCTGAGAAAAAGCAAGCACGGAGGACGAGAATCGCTTTTGCCCTGTGTAGCGTTCCGGGCAGCGGGTAGAACCAGGCAGAGAATTCCGGCTAGCAGCTTCCCTGTGGCGGGGAAGTGCAAACGTACACGTTTTCGGCCGAAAACGCGTTTTCCGGCGAAAACGCACACCACGGCTCTTTCTGAGAAAAAGCAAGCACGGAGGACGAGAATCGCTTTTGCCCTGCGTAGCGTTCCGGGCAGCGGGTAGATCCAGGCAGCGAATTCCCGGCTAGCAGCTTCCCTGTGGCGGGGAAGTGCAAACGTACACGTTTTCGGCCGAAAACGCGTTTTCCGGCGAAAACGCACACCACGGCTCTTTCTGAGAAAAAGCAAGCACGGAGGACGAGAATCGCTTTTGCCCTGCGTAGCGTTCCGGGCAGCGGGTAGATCCAGGCAGCGAATTCCCGGCTAGCAGCTTCCCTGTGGCGGGGAAGTGCAAACGTACACGTTTTCGGCCGAAAACGCGTTTTCCGGCGAAAACGCACACCACGGCTCTTTCTGAGAAAAAGCAAGCACGGAGGACGAGAATCGCTTTTGCCTTGCGTAGCGTTCCGGGCAGCGGGTAGAACCAGGCAGAGAATTCACGGCTAGCAGCTTCCCTGTGGCGGGGAAGTGCAAACGTACACGTTTTCGGCCGAAAACGCGTTTTCCGGCGAAAACGCACACCACGGCTCTTTCTGAGAAAAAGCAAGCACGGAGGACGAGAATCGCTTTTGCCCTGCGTAGCGTTCCGGGCAGCGGGTAGAACCAGGCAGAGAATTCCCGGCTAGCAGCTTCCCTGTGGCCGGGAAGTGCAAACGTACACGTTTTCGGCCGAAAACTCGTTTTCCGGCGAAAACGCACACCACGGCTCTTTCTGAGAAAAAAGCAAGCACGGAGGACGAGAATCGCTTTTGCCCTGCGTAGCGTTCCGGGCAGCGGGTAGAACCAGGCAGAGAATTCCCGGCTAGCAGCTTCCCTGTGGCCGGGAAGTGCAAACGTACACGTTTTCGGCCGAAAACGCGTTTTCCGGCGAAAACGTACACCACGGCTCTTTCTGAGAAAAAGCAAGCACGGAGGACGAGAATCGCTTTTGCCCTGCGTAGCGTTCCGGGCAGCGGGTAGAACCAGGCAGAGAATTCCCGGCTAGCAGCTTCCCTGTGGCCGGGAAGTGCAAACGTACACGTTTTCGGTTGAAAACGCGTTTTCCGGCGAAAACGCACACCACGGCTCTTTCTGGGAAAAAGCAAGCACGGAGGACGAGAATCGCTTTTGCCCTGCGTAGCGTTCCGCGCAGCGGGTACAACCAGGCAGCGAATTCCCGGCTAGCAGCTTCCCTGTGGCGGGGAAGTGCAAACGTACACGTTTTCGGCCGAAAACGCGTTTTCCGGCGAAAACGCACACCACGGCTCTTTCTGAGAAAAAGCAAGCACGGAGGACGAGAATCGCTTTTGCCCTGCGTAGCGTTCCGGGCAGCGGGTAGAACCAGGCAGAGAATTCCCGGCTAGCAGCTTCCCTGTGGCGGGGAAGTGCAAACGTACACGTTTTCGACCGAAAACGCGTTTTCCGGCGAAAACGCACACCACGGCTCTTTCTGAGAAAAAGCAAGCACGGAGGACGAGAATCGCTTTTGCCCTGCGTAGCGTTCCGGGCAGCGGGTAGAACCAGGCAGAGAATTCCGGCTAGCAGCTTCCCTGTGGCGGGGAAGTGCAAACGTACACGTTTTCGGCCGAAAACGCGTTTTCCGGCGAAAACGCACACCACGGCTCTTTCTGAGAAAAAGCAAGCACGGAGGACGAGAATCGCTTTTGCCCTGCGTAGCGTTCCGGGCAGCGGGTAGATCCAGGCAGAGAATTCCCGGCTAGCAGCTTCCCTGTGGCGGGGAAGTGCAAACGTACACGTTTTCGGCCGAAAACGCGTTTTCCGGCGAAAACGCACACCACGGCTCTTTCTGAGAAAAAGCAAGCACGGAGGACGAGAATCTCTTTTGCCCTGCGTAGCGTTCCGGGCAGCGGGTAGATCCAGGCAGCGAATTCCCGGCTAGCAGCTTCCCTGTGGCGGGGAAGTGCAAACGTACACGTTTTCGGCCGAAAACGCGTTTTCCGGCGAAAACGCACACCACGGCTCTTTCTGAGAAAAAGCAAGCACGGAGGACGAGAATCGCTTTTGCCTTGCGTAGCGTTCCGGGCAGCGGGTAGAACCAGGCAGAGAATTCCCGGCTAGCAGCTTCCCTGTGGCGGGGAAGTGCAAACGTACACGTTTTCGGCCGAAAACGCGTTTTCCGGCGAAAACGCACACCACGGCTCTTTCTGAGAAAAAGCAAGCACGGAGGACGAGAATCGCTTTTGCCCTGCGTAGCGTTCCGGGCAGCGGGTAGAACCAGGCAGAGAATTCCCGGCTAGCAGCTTCCCTGTGGCCGGGAAGTGCAAACGTACACGTTTTCGGCCGAAAACTCGTTTTCCGGCGAAAACGCACACCACGGCTCTTTCTGAGAAAAAAGCAAGCACGGAGGACGAGAATCGCTTTTGCCCTGCGTAGCGTTCCGGGCAGCGGGTAGAACCAGGCAGAGAATTCCCGGCTAGCAGCTTCCCTGTGGCCGGGAAGTGCAAACGTACACGTTTTCGGCCGAAAACGCGTTTTCCGGCGAAAACGTACACCACGGCTCTTTCTGAGAAAAAGCAAGCACGGAGGACGAGAATCGCTTTTGCCCTGCGTAGCGTTCCGGGCAGCGGGTAGAACCAGGCAGAGAATTCCCGGCTAGCAGCTTCCCTGTGGCCGGGAAGTGCAAACGTACACGTTTTCGGTTGAAAACGCGTTTTCCGGCGAAAACGCACACCACGGCTCTTTCTGGGAAAAAGCAAGCACGGAGTACGAGAATCGCTTTTGCCCTGCGTAGCGTTCCGCGCAGCGGGTACAACCAGGCAGCGAATTCCCGGCTAGCAGCTTCCCTGTGGCCGGGAAGTGCAAACGTACACGTTTTCGACCGAAAACTCGTTTTCCGGCGAAAACGCACACCACGGCTCTTTCTGAGAAAAAGCAAGCACGGAGGACGAGAATCGCTTTTGCCCTGCGTAGCGTTCCGGGCAGCGGGTAGAACAAGGCAGAGAATTCCCGGCTAGCAGCTTCCCTGTGGCGGGGAAGTGCAAACGTACACGTTTTCGGCCGAAAACGCGTTTTCCGGCGAAAACGCACACCACGGCTCTTTCTGAGAAAAAGCAAGCACGGAGGACGAGAATCGCTTTTGCCCTGCGTAGCGTTCCGCGCAGCGGGTAGAACCAGGCAGAGAATTCCCGGCTAGCAGCTTCCCTGTGGCCGGGAAGTGCAAACGTACACGTTTTCGGCCGAAAACTCGTTTTCCGGCGAAAACGCACACCACGGCTCTTTCTGAGAAAAAGCAAGCACGGAGGACGAGAATCGCTTTTGCCCTGCGTAGCGTTCCGCGCAGCGGGTAGAACCAGGCAGAGAATTCCCGGCTAGCAGCTTCCCTGTGGCCGGGAAGTGCAAACGTACACTTTTTCGGCCGAAAACTCGTTTTCCGGCGAAAACGCACACCACGGCTCTTTCTGAGAAAAAGCAAGCACGGAGGACGAGAATCGCTTTTGCCCTGCGTAGCGTTCCGGGCAGCGGGTAGAACCAGGCAGAGAATTCCCGGCTAGCAGCTTCCCTGTGGCCGGGAAGTGCAAACGTACACGTTTTCGGCCGAAAACGCGTTTTCCGGCGAAAACGCACACCACGGCTCTTTCTGAGAAAAAGCAAGCACGGAGGACGAGAATCGCCTTTGCCCTGCGTAGCGTTCCGCGCGGCGGGTAGAACCAGGCAGAGAATTCCCGGCTTGCAGCTTCCCTGTGGCCGGGAAGTGCAAACGTACACGTTTTCGGCCGAAAACGCGTTTTCCGGCGAAAACGCACACCACGGCTCTTTCTGAGAAAAAGCAAGCACGGAGGACGAGAATCGCTTTTGCCCTGCGTAGCGTTCCGGGCAGCGGGTAGATCCAGGCAGCGAATTCCCGGCTAGCAGCTTCCCTGTGGCGGGGAAGTGCAAACGTACACGTTTTCGGCCGAAAACGCGTTTTCCGGCGAAAACGCACACCACGGCTCTTTCTGAGAAAAAGCAAGCACGGAGGACGAGAATCGCTTTTGCCCTGCGTAGCGTTCCGGGCAGCGGGTAGAACCAGGCAGAGAATTCCCGTCTAGCATCTTCCCTGTGGCCGGGAAGTGCAAACGTACACGTTTTCGGCCGAAAACACGTTTTCCGGCGAAAACGCACACCACGGCTCTTTCTGAGAAAAAGCAAGCACGGAGGACGAGAATCGCTTTTGCCCTGCTTAGCGTTCCGGGCAGCGGGTAGAACCAGGCAGAGAATTCCCGGCTAGCAGCTTCCCTGTGGCCGGGAAGATCAAACGTACACGTTTTCGGCCGAAAACGCGTTTTCCGGCGAAAACGCACACCACGGCTCTTTCTGAGAAAAAGCAAGCACGGAGGACGAGAATCGCTTTTGCCCTGCCTAGCGTTCCGGGCAGCGGGTAGAACCAGGCAGAGAATTCCCGGCTAGCAGCTTCCCTGTGGCGGGGAAGTGCAAACGTACACGTTTTCGGCCGAAAACGCGTTTTGCGGCGAAAACGCACACCACGGCTCTTTCTGAGAAAAAGCAAGCACGGAGGACGAGAATCGCTTTTGCCCTGCGTAGCGTTCCGGGCAGCGGGTAGAACCAGGCAGAGAATTCCCGGCTAGCAGCTTCCCTGTGGCGGGGAAGTGCAAACGTACACGTTTTCGGACGAAAACGCGTTTTCCGGCGAAAACGCACACCACGGCTCTTTCTGAGAAAAAGCAAGCACGGAGGACGAGAATCGCTTTTGCCCTGCGTAGCGTTCCGCGCAGCGGGTAGAACCAGGCAGCGAATTCCCGGCTAGCAGCTTCCCTGTGGCCGGGAAGTGCAAACGTACACGTTTTCGGCCGAAAACGCGTTTTCCGGCGAAAACGCACACCACGGCTCTTTCTGAGAAAAAGCAAGCACGGAGGACGAGAATCGCTTTTGCCCTGCGTAGCGTTCCGGGCAGCGGGTAGAACCAGGCAGAGAATTCCCGGCTAGCACCTTCCCTGTGGCCGGGAACTGCAAACGTACACGTTTTCGGCCGAAAATGCGTTTTCCGGCGAAAACGCACACCACGGCTCTTTCTGAGAAAAAGCAAGCACGGAGGACGAGAATCGCTTTTGCCCTGCGTAGCGTTCCGGGCAGCGGGTAGAACCAGGCAGAGAATTCCCGGCTAGCAGCTTCCCTGTGGCGGGGAAGTGCAAACGTACACGTTTTCGGCCGAAAACGCGTTTTGCGGCGAAAACGCACACCACGGCTCTTTCTGAGAAAAAGCAAGCACGGAGGACGAGAATCGCTTTTGCCCTGCGTAGCGTTCCGGGCAGCGGGTAGAACCAGGCAGAGAATTCCCGGCTAGCAGCTTCCCTGTGGCCGGGAAGTGCAAACGTACACGTTTTCGGCCGAAAACGCGTTTTCCGGCGAAAACGCACACCACGGCTCTTTCTGAGAAAAAGCAAGCACGGAGGACGAGAATCGCTTTTGCCCTGCGTAGCGTTCCGGGCAGCGGGTAGAACCAGGCAGAGAATTCCCGGCTAGCAGCTTCCCTGTGGCCGGGAAGTGCAAACGTACACGTTTTCGGCCGAAAACGCGTTTTCCGGCGTAAACGCACACCACGGCTCTTTCTGAGAAAAAGCAAGCACGGAGGACGAGAATCGCTTTTGCCCTGCGTAGCGTTCCGGGCAGCGGGTAGAACCAGGCAGAGAATTCCCGGCTAGCAGCTTCCCTGTGGCGGGGAAGTGCAAACGTACACGTTTTCGGCCGAAAACGCGTTTTCCGGCCAAAACGCACACCACGGCTCTTTCTGAGAAAAAGCAAGCACGGAGGACGAGAACCGCTTTTGCCCTGCGTAGCGTTCCGGGCAGCGGGTAGAACCAGGCAGAGAATTCCCGGCTAGCAGCTTCCCTGTGGCGGGGAAGTGCAAACGTACACGTTTTCGGCCGAAAACGCGTTTTCCGGCGAAAACGCACACCACGGCTCTTTCTGAGAAAAAGCAAGCACGGAGGACGAGAACCGCTTTTGCCCTGCGTAGCGTTCCGGGCAGCGGGTAGAACCAGGCAGAGAATTCCCGGCTAGCAGCTTCCCTGTGGCCGGGAAGTGCAAACGTACACGTTTTCGGCCGAAAACGCGTTTTCCGGCGAAAACGCACACCACGGCTCTTTCTGAGAAAAAGCAAGCACGGAGGACGAGAACCGCTTTTGCCCTGCGTAGCGTTCCGGGCAGCGGGTAGAACCAGGCAGAGAATTCCCGGCTAGCAGCTTCCCTGTGGCGGGGAAGTGCAAACGTACACGTTTTCGGCCGAAAACGCGTTTTCCGGCGAAAACGCACACCACGGCTCTTTCTGAGAAAAAGCAAGCACGGAGGACGAGAACCGCTTTTGCCCTGCGTAGCGTTCCGGGCAGCGGGTAGAACCAGGCAGAGAATTCCCGGCTAGCAGCTTCCCTGTGGCGGGGAAGTGCAAACGTACACGTTTTCGGCCGAAAACGCGTTTTCCGGCGAAAACGCACACCACGGCTCTTTCTGAGATAAAGCAAGCACGGAGGACGAGAACCGCTTTTGCCCTGCGTAGCGTTCCGGGCAGCGGGTAGAACCAGGCAGAGAATTCCGGGCTAGCAGCTTCCCTGTGGCGGGGAAGTGCAAACGTACACGTTTTCGGCCGAAAACGAGTTTTCCGGCGAAAACGCACACCACGGCTCTTTCTGAGAAAAAGCAAGCACGGAGGACGAGAACCGCTTTTGCCCTGCGTAGCGTTCCGGGCAGCGGGTAGAACCAGGCAGAGAATTCCCGGCTAGCAGCTTCCCTGTGGCGGGGAAGTGCAAACGTACACGTTTTCGGCCGAAAACGCGTTTTCCGGCGAAAACGCACACCACGGCTCTTTCTGAGAAAAAGCAAGCACGGAGGACGAGAACCGCTTTTGCCCTGCGTAGCGTTCCGGGCAGCGGGTAGAACCAGGCAGAGAATTCCCGGCTAGCAGCTTCCCTGTGGCCGGGAAGTGCAAACGTACACGTTTTCGGCCGAAAACGCGTTTTCCGGCGAAAACGCACACCACGGCTCTTTCTGAGAAAAAAGCAAGCACGGAGGACGAGAATCGCTTTTGCCCTGCGTAGCGTTCCGGGCAGCGGGTAGAACCAGGCAGAGAATTCCCGGCTAGCAGCTTCCCTGTGGCCGGGAAGTGCAAACGTACACGTTTTCGGCCGAAAACGCGTTTTCCGGCGAAAACGTACACCACGGCTCTTTCTGAGAAAAAGCAAGCACGGAGGACGAGAATCGCTTTTGCCCTGCGTAGCGTTCCGGGCAGCGGGTAGAACCAGGCAGAGAATTCCCGGCTAGCAGCTTCCCTGTGGCCGGGAAGTGCAAACGTACACGTTTTCGGTTGAAAACGCGTTTTCCGGCGAAAACGCACACCACGGCTCTTTCTGGGAAAAAGCAAGCACGGAGGACGAGAATCGCTTTTGCCCTGCGTAGCGTTCCGCGCAGCGGGTACAACCAGGCAGCGAATTCCCGGCTAGCAGCTTCCCTGTGGCCGGGAAGTGCAAACGTACACGTTTTCGACCGAAAACGCGTTTTCCGGCGAAAACGCACACCACGGCTCTTTCTGAGAAAAAGCAAGCACGGAGGACGAGAATCGCTTTTGCCCTGCGTAGCGTTCCGGGCAGCGGGTAGAACCAGGCAGAGAATTCCCGGCTAGCAGCTTCCCTGTGGCCGGGAAGTGCAAACGTACACGTTTTCGGTTGAAAACGCGTTTTCCGGCGAAAACGCACACCACGGCTCTTTCTGGGAAAAAGCAAGCACGGAGGACGAGAATCGCTTTTGCCCTGCGTAGCGTTCCGCGCAGCGGGTACAACCAGGCAGCGAATTCCCGGCTAGCAGCTTCCCTGTGGCCGGGAAGTGCAAACGTACACGTTTTCGACCGAAAACGCGTTTTCCGGCGAAAACGCACACCACGGCTCTTTCTGAGAAAAAGCAAGCACGGAGGACGAGAATCGCTTTTGCCCTGCGTAGCGTTCCGCGCAGCGGGTAGAACCAGGCAGAGAATTCCCGGCTAGCAGCTTGCCTGTGGCCGGGAAGTGCAAACGTACACGTTTTCGGCCGAAAACTCGTTTTCCGGCGAAAACGCACACCACGGCTCTTTCTGAGAAAAAGCAAGCACGGAGGACGAGAATCGCTTTTGCCCTGCGTAGCGTTCCGCGCAGCGGGTAGAACCAGGCAGCGAATTCCCGGCTAGCAGCTTCCCTGTGGCGGGGAAGTGCAAACGTACACGTTTTCGGCCGAAAACGCGTTTTCCGGCGAAAACGCACACCACGGCTCTTTCTGAGAAAAAGCAAGCACGGAGGACGAGAATCGCTTTTGCCCTGCGTAGCGTTCCGGGCAGCGGGTAGAACCAGGCAGAGAATTCCCGTCTAGCATCTTCCCTGTGGCCGGGAAGTGCAAACGTACACGTTTTCGGCCGAAAACACGTTTTCCGGCGAAAACGCACACCACGGCTCTTTCTGAGAAAAAGCAAGCACGGAGGACGAGAATCGCTTTTGCCCTGCGTAGCGTTCCGGGCAGCGGGTAGAACCAGGCAGAGAATTCCCGGCTAGCAGCTTCCCTGTGGCCGGGAAGATCAAACGTACACGTTTTCGGCCGAAAACGCGTTTTCCGGCGAAAACGCACACCACGGCTCTTTCTGAGAAAAAGCAAGCACGGAGGACGAGAATCGCTTTTGCCCTGCCTAGCGTTCCGGGCAGCGGGTAGAACCAGGCAGAGAATTCCCGGCTAGCAGCTTCCCTGTGGCGGGGAAGTGCAAACGTACACGTTTTCGGCCGAAAACGCGTTTTGCGGCGAAAACGCACACCACGGCTCTTTCTGAGAAAAAGCAAGCACGGAGGACGAGAATCGCTTTTGCCCTGCGTAGCGTTCCGGGCAGCGGGTAGAACCAGGCAGAGAATTCCCGGCTAGCAGCTTCCCTGTGGCGGGGAAGTGCAAACGTACACGTTTTCGGACGAAAACGCGTTTTCCGGCGAAAACGCACACCACGGCTCTTTCTGAGAAAAAGCAAGCACGGAGGACGAGAATCGCTTTTGCCCTGCGTAGCGTTCCGGGCAGCGGGTAGAACCAGGCAGCGAATTCCCGGCTAGCAGCTTCCCTGTGGCCGGGAAGTGCAAACGTACACGTTTTCGGCCGAAAACGCGTTTTCCGGCGAAAACGCACACCACGGCTCTTTCTGAGAAAAAGCAAGCACGGAGGACGAGAATCGCTTTTGCCCTGCGTAGCGTTCCGGGCAGCGGGTAGAACCAGGCAGAGAATTCCCGGCTAGCACCTTCCCTGTGGCCGGGAACTGCAAACGTACACGTTTTCGGCCGAAAATGCGTTTTCCGGCGAAAACGCACACCACGGCTCTTTCTGAGAAAAAGCAAGCACGGAGGACGAGAATCGCTTTTGCCCTGCGTAGCGTTCCGGGCAGCGGGTAGAACCAGGCAGAGAATTCCCGGCTAGCAGCTTCCCTGTGGCGGGGAAGTGCAAACGTACACGTTTTCGGCCGAAAACGCGTTTTCCGGCGAAAACGCACACCACGGCTCTTTCTGAGAAAAAGCAAGCACGGAGGACGAGAATCGCTTTTGCCCTGCGTAGCGTTCCGGGCAGCGGGTAGAACCAGGCAGAGAATTCCCGGCTAGCAGCTTCCCTGTGGCCGGGAAGTGCAAACGTACACGTTTTCAGCCGAAAACGCGTTTTCCGGCGAAAACGCACACCACGGCTCTTTCTGAGAAAAAGCAAGCACGGAGGACGAGAATCGCTTTTGCCCTGCGTAGCGTTCCGGGCAGCGGGTAGAACCAGGCAGAGAATTCCCGGCTAGCACCTTCCCTGTGGCCGGGAACTGCAAACGTACACGTTTTCGGCCGAAAACGCGTTTTCCGGCGAAAACGCACACCACGGCTCTTTCTGAGAAAAAGCAAGCACGGAGGACGAGAATCGCTTTTGCCCTGCGTAGCGTTCCGGGCAGCGGGTAGAACCAGGCAGAGAATTCCCGGCTAGCAGCTTCCCTGTGGCGGGGAAGTGCAAACGTACACGTTTTCGGCCGAAAACGCGTTTTCCGGCCAAAACGCACACCACGGCTCTTTCTGAGAAAAAGCAAGCACGGAGGACGAGAACCGCTTTTGCCCTGCGTAGCGTTCCGGGCAGCGGGTAGAACCAGGCAGAGAATTCCCGGCTAGCAGCTTCCCTGTGGCGGGGAAGTGCAAACGTACACGTTTTCGGCCGAAAACGCGTTTTCCGGCGAAAACGCACACCACGGCTCTTTCTGAGAAAAAGCAAGCACGGAGGACGAGAACCGCTTTTGCCCTGCGTAGCGTTCCGGGCAGCGGGTAGAACCAGGCAGAGAATTCCCGGCTAGCAGCTTCCCTGTGGCGGGGAAGTGCAAACGTACACGTTTTCGGCCGAAAACGCGTTTTCCGGCGAAAACGCACACCACGGCTCTTTCTGAGAAAAAGCAAGCACGGAGGACGAGAACCGCTTTTGCCCTGCGTAGCGTTCCGGGCAGCGGGTAGAACCAGGCAGAGAATTCCCGGCTAGCAGCTTCCCTGTGGCGGGGAAGTGCAAACGTACACGTTTTCGGCCGAAAACGCGTTTTCCGGTGAAAACGCACACCACGGCTCTTTCTGAGAAAAAGCAAGCACGGAGGACGAGAACCGCTTTTGCCCTGCGTAGCGTTCCGGGCAGCGGGTAGAACCAGGCAGAGAATTCCCGGCTAGCAGCTTCCCTGTGGCGGGGAAGTGCAAACGTACACGTTTTCGGCCGAAAACGTGTTTTCCGGCGAAAACGCACACCACGGCTCTTTCTGAGATAAAGCAAGCACGGAGGATGAGAACCGCTTTTGCCCTGCGTAGCGTTCCGGGCAGCGGGTAGAACCAGGCAGAGAATTCCGGGCTAGCAGCTTCCCTGTGGCGGGGAAGTGCAAACGTACACGTTTTCGGCCGAAAACGAGTTTTCCGGCGAAAACGCACACCACGGCTCTTTCTGAGAAAAAGCAAGCACGGAGGACGAGAACCGCTTTTGCCCTGCGTAGCGTTCCGGGCAGCGGGTAGAACCAGGCAGAGAATTCCCGGCTAGCAGCTTCCCTGTGGCGGGGAAGTGCAAACGTACACGTTTTCGGCCGAAAACGCGTTTTCCGGCGAAAACGCACACCACGGCTCTTTCTGAGAAAAAGCAAGCACGGAGGACGAGAACCGCTTTTGCCCTGCGTAGCGTTCCGGGCAGCGGGTAGAACCAGGCAGAGAATTCCCGGCTAGCAGCTTCCCTGTGGCGGGGAAGTGCAAACGTACACGTTTTCGGCCGAAAACGCGTTTTCCGGCGAAAACGCACACCACGGCTCTTTCTGAGAAAAAGCAAGCACGGAGGACGAGAACCGCTTTTGCCCTGCGTAGCGTTCCGGGCAGCGGGTAGAACCAGGCAGAGAATTCCCGGCTAGCAGCTTCCCTGTGGCGGGGAAGTGCAAACGTACACGTTTTCGGCCGAAAACGCGTTTTCCGGCGAAAACGCACACCACGGCTCTTTCTGAGAAAAAGCAAGCACGGAGGACGAGAACCGCTTTTGCCCTGCGTAGCGTTCCGGGCAGCGGGTAGAACCAGGCAGCGAATTCCCGGCTAGCAGCTTCCCTGTGGCGGGGAAGTGCAAACGTACACGTTTTCGGCCGAAAACGCGTTTTCCGGCGAAAACGCACACCACGGCTCTTTCTGAGAGAAAGCAAGCACGGAGGACGAGAACCGCTTTTGCCCTGCGTAGCGTTCCGGGCAGCGGGTAGAACCAGGCAGAGAATTCCCGGCTAGCAGCTTCCCTGTGGCGGGGAAGTGCAAACGTACACGTTTTCGGCCGAAAACGCGTTTTCCGGCGAAAACGCACACCACGGCTCTTTCTGAGAAAAAGCAAGCACGGAGGACGAGAACCGCTTTTGCCCTGCGTAGCGTTCCGGGCAGCGGGTAGAACCAGGCAGAGAATTCCCGGCTAGCAGCTTCCCTGTGGCCGGGAAGTGCAAACGTACACGTTTTCGGTTGAAAACGCGTTTTCCGGCGAAAACGCACACCACGGCTCTTTCTGGGAAAAAGCAAGCACGGAGTACGAGAATCGCTTTTGCCCTGCGTAGCGTTCCGCGCAGCGGGTACAACCAGGCAGCGAATTCCCGGCTAGCAGCTTCCCTGTGGCCGGGAAGTGCAAACGTACACGTTTTCGACCGAAAACGCGTTTTCCGGCGAAAACGCACACCACGGCTCTTTCTGAGAAAAAGCAAGCACGGAGGACGAGAATCGCTTTTGCCCTGCGTAGCGTTCCGGGCAGCGGGTAGAACCAGGCAGAGAATTCCCGGCTAGCAGCTTCCCTGTGGCGGGGAAGTGCAAACGTACACGTTTTCGGCCGAAAACGCGTTTTCCGGCGAAAACGCACACCACGGCTCTTTCTGAGAAAAAGCAAGCACGGAGGACGAGAATCGCTTTTGCCCTGCGTAGCGTTCCGCGCAGCGGGTAGAACCAGGCAGAGAATTCCCGGCTAGCAGCTTCCCTGTGGCCGGGAAGTGCAAACGTACACGTTTTCGGCCGAAAACTCGTTTTCCGGCGAAAACGCACACCACGGCTCTTTCTGAGAAAAAGCAAGCACGGAGGACGAGAATCGCTTTTGCCCTGCGTAGCGTTCCGCGCAGCGGGTAGAACCAGGCAGAGAATTCCCGGCTAGCAGCTTCCCTGTGGCCGGGAAGTGCAAACGTACACTTTTTCGGCCGAAAACTCGTTTTCCGGCGAAAACGCACACCACGGCTCTTTCTGAGAAAAAGCAAGCACGGAGGACGAGAATCGCTTTTGCCCTGCGTAGCGTTCCGGGCAGCGGGTAGAACCAGGCAGAGAATTCCCGGCTAGCAGCTTCCCTGTGGCCGGGAAGTGCAAACGTACACGTTTTCGGCCGAAAACGCGTTTTCCGGCGAAAACGCACACCACGGCTCTTTCTGAGAAAAAGCAAGCACGGAGGACGAGAATCGCCTTTGCCCTGCGTAGCGTTCCGCGCGGCGGGTAGAACCAGGCAGAGAATTCCCGGCTTGCAGCTTCCCTGTGGCCGGGAAGTGCAAACGTACACGTTTTCGGCCGAAAACGCGTTTTCCGGCCAAAACGCACACCACGGCTCTTTCTGAGAAAAAGCAAGCACGGAGGACGAGAATCGCTTTTGCCCTGCGTAGCGTTCCGGGCAGCGGGTAGATCCAGGCAGCGAATTCCCGGCTAGCAGCTTCCCTGTGGCCGGGAAGTGCAAACGTACACGTTTTCGGCCGAAAACGCGTTTTCCGGCGAAAACGCACACCACGGCTCTTTCTGAGAAAAAGCAAGCACGGAGGACGAGAATCGCTTTTGCCCTGCGTAGCGTTCCGGGCAGCGGGTAGAACCAGGCAGAGAATTCCCGTCTAGCATCTTCCCTGTGGCCGGGAAGTGCAAACGTACACGTTTTCGGCCGAAAACACGTTTTCCGGCGAAAACGCACACCACGGCTCTTTCTGAGAAAAAGCAAGCACGGAGGACGAGAATCGCTTTTGCCCTGCTTAGCGTTCCGGGCAGCGGGTAGAACCAGGCAGAGAATTCCCGGCTAGCAGCTTCCCTGTGGCCGGGAAGATCAAACGTACACGTTTTCGGCCGAAAACGCGTTTTCCGGCGAAAACGCACACCACGGCTCTTTCTGAGAAAAAGCAAGCACGGAGGACGAGAATCGCTTTTGCCCTGCGTAGCGTTCCGGGCAGCGGGTAGAACCAGGCAGAGAATTCCCGGCTAGCAGCTTCCCTGTGGCGGGGAAGTGCAAACGTACACGTTTTCGGCCGAAAACGCGTTTTGCGGCGAAAACGCACACCACGGCTCTTTCTGAGAAAAAGCAAGCACGGAGGACGAGAATCGCTTTTGCCCTGCGTAGCGTTCCGGGCAGCGGGTAGAACCAGGCAGAGAATTCCCGGCTAGCAGCTTCCCTGTGGCGGGGAAGTGCAAACGTACACGTTTTCGGACGAAAACGCGTTTTCCGGCGAAAACGCACACCACGGCTCTTTCTGAGAAAAAGCAAGCACGGAGGACGAGAATCGCTTTTGCCCTGCGTAGCGTTCCGGGCAGCGGGTAGAACCAGGCAGCGAATTCCCGGCTAGCAGCTTCCCTGTGGCCGGGAAGTGCAAACGTACACGTTTTCGGCCGAAAACGCGTTTTCCGGCGAAAACGCACACCACGGCTCTTTCTGAGAAAAAGCAAGCACGGAGGACGAGAATCGCTTTTGCCCTGCGTAGCGTTCCGGGCAGCGGGTAGAACCAGGCAGAGAATTCCCGGCTAGCACCTTCCCTGTGGCCGGGAACTGCAAACGTACACGTTTTCGGCCGAAAATGCGTTTTCCGGCGAAAACGCACACCACGGCTCTTTCTGAGAAAAAGCAAGCACGGAGGACGAGAATCGCTTTTGCCCTGCGTAGCGTTCCGGGCAGCGGGTAGAACCAGGCAGAGAATTCCCGGCTAGCAGCTTCCCTGTGGCGGGGAAGTGCAAACGTACACGTTTTCGGCCGAAAACGCGTTTTCCGGCGAAAACGCACACCACGGCTCTTTCTGAGAAAAAGCAAGCACGGAGGACGAGAATCGCTTTTGCCCTGCGTAGCGTTCCGGGCAGCGGGTAGAACCAGGCAGAGAATTCCCGGCTAGCAGCTTCCCTGTGGCCGGGAAGTGCAAACGTACACGTTTTCGGCCGAAAACGCGTTTTCCGGCGAAAACGCACACCACGGCTCTTTCTGAGAAAAAGCAAGCACGGAGGACGAGAATCGCTTTTGCCCTGCGTAGCGTTCCGGGCAGCGGGTAGAACCAGGCAGAGAATTCCCGGCTAGCAGCTTCCCTGTGGCCGGGAAGTGCAAACGTACACGTTTTCGGCCGAAAACGCGTTTTCCGGCGAAAACGCACACCACGGCTCTTTCTGAGAAAAAGCAAGCACGGAGGACGAGAATCGCTTTTGCCCTGCGTAGCGTTCCGGGCAGCGGGTAGAACCAGGCAGAGAATTACCGGCTAGCAGCTTCCCTGTGGCGGGGAAGTGCAAACGTACACGTTTTCGGCCGAAAACGCGTTTTCCGGCCAAAACGCACACCACGGCTCTTTCTGAGAAAAAGCAAGCACGGAGGACGAGAACCGCTTTTGCCCTGCGTAGCGTTCCGGGCAGCGGGTAGAACCAGGCAGAGAATTCCCGGCTAGCAGCTTCCCTGTGGCGGGGAAGTGCAAACGTACACGTTTTCGGCCGAAAACGCGTTTTCCGGCGAAAACGCACACCACGGCTCTTTCTGAGAAAAAGCAAGCACGGAGGACGAGAACCGCTTTTGCCCTGCGTAGCGTTCCGGGCAGCGGGTAGAACCAGGCAGAGAATTCCCGGCTAGCAGCTTCCCTGTGGCCGGGAAGTGCAAACGTACACGTTTTCGGCCGAAAACGCGTTTTCCGGCGAAAACGCACACCACGGCTCTTTCTGAGAAAAAGCAAGCACGGAGGACGAGAACCGCTTTTGCCCTGCGTAGCGTTCCGGGCAGCGGGTAGAACCAGGCAGAGAATTCCCGGCTAGCAGCTTCCCTGTGGCGGGGAAGTGCAAACGTACACGTTTTCGGACGAAAACGCGTTTTCCGGCGAAAACGCACACCACGGCTCTTTCTGAGAAAAAGCAAGCACGGAGGACGAGAACCGCTTTTGCCCTGCGTAGCGTTCCGGGCAGCGGGTAGAACCAGGCAGAGAATTCCCGGCTAGCAGCTTCCCTGTGGCGGGGAAGTGCAAACGTACACGTTTTCGGCCGAAAACGCGTTTTCCGGCGAAAACGCACACCACGGCTCTTTCTGAGATAAAGCAAGCACGGAGGACGAGAACCGCTTTTGCCCTGCGTAGCGTTCCGGGCAGCGGGTAGAACCAGGCAGAGAATTCCGGGCTAGCAGCTTCCCTGTGGCGGGGAAGTGCAAACGTACACGTTTTCGGCCGAAAACGAGTTTTCCGGCGAAAACGCACACCACGGCTCTTTCTGAGAAAAAGCAAGCACGGAGGACGAGAACCGCTTTTGCCCTGCGTAGCGTTCCGGGCAGCGGGTAGAACCAGGCAGAGAATTCCCGGCTAGCAGCTTCCCTGTGGCGGGGAAGTGCAAACGTACACGTTTTCGGCCGAAAACGCGTTTTCCGGCGAAAACGCACACCACGGCTCTTTCTGAGAAAAAGCAAGCACGGAGGACGAGAACCGCTTTTGCCCTGCGTAGCGTTCCGGGCAGCGGGTAGAACCAGGCAGAGAATTCCCGGCTAGCAGCTTCCCTGTGGCCGGGAAGTGCAAACGTACACGTTTTCGGCCGAAAACGCGTTTTCCGGCGAAAACGCACACCACGGCTCTTTCTGAGAAAAAAGCAAGCACGGAGGACGAGAATCGCTTTTGCCCTGCGTAGCGTTCCGGGCAGCGGGTAGAACCAGGCAGAGAATTCCCGGCTAGCAGCTTCCCTGTGGCCGGGAAGTGCAAACGTACACGTTTTCGGCCGAAAACGCGTTTTCCGGCGAAAACGTACACCACGGCTCTTTCTGAGAAAAAGCAAGCACGGAGGACGAGAATCGCTTTTGCCCTGCGTAGCGTTCCGGGCAGCGGGTAGAACCAGGCAGAGAATTCCCGGCTAGCAGCTTCCCTGTGGCCGGGAAGTGCAAACGTACACGTTTTCGGTTGAAAACGCGTTTTCCGGCGAAAACGCACACCACGGCTCTTTCTGGGAAAAAGCAAGCACGGAGGACGAGAACCGCTTTTGCCCTGCGTAGCGTTCCGCGCAGCGGGTACAACCAGGCAGCGAATTCCCGGCTAGCAGCTTCCCTGTGGCCGGGAAGTGCAAACGTACACGTTTTCGACCGAAAACGCGTTTTCCGGCGAAAACGCACACCACGGCTCTTTCTGAGAAAAAGCAAGCACGGAGGACGAGAATCGCTTTTGCCCTGCGTAGCGTTCCGCGCAGCGGGTAGAACCAGGCAGAGAATTCCCGGCTAGCAGCTTGCCTGTGGCCGGGAAGTGCAAACGTACACGTTTTCGGCCGAAAACTCGTTTTCCGGCGAAAACGCACACCACGGCTCTTTCTGAGAAAAAGCAAGCACGGAGGACGAGAATCGCTTTTGCCCTGCGTAGCGTTCCGCGCAGCGGGTAGAACCAGGCAGAGAATTCCCGTCTAGCATCTTCCCTGTGGCCGGGAAGTGCAAACGTACACTTTTTCGGCCGAAAACTCGTTTTCCGGCGAAAACGCACACCACGGCTCTTTCTGAGAAAAAGCAAGCACGGAGGACGAGAATCGCTTTTGCCCTGCGTAGCGTTCCGGGCAGCGGGTAGAACCAGGCAGAGAATTCCCGGCTAGCAGCTTCCCTGTGGCCGGGAAGTGCAAACGTACACGTTTTCGGCCGAAAACGCGTTTTCCGGCGAAAACGCACACCACGGCTCTTTCTGAGAAAAAGCAAGCACGGAGGACGAGAATCGCCTTTGCCCTGCGTAGCGTTCCGCGCGGCGGGTAGAACCAGGCAGAGAATTCCCGGCTTGCAGCTTCCCTGTGGCCGGGAAGTGCAAACGTACACGTTTTCGGCCGAAAACGCGTTTTCCGGCGAAAACGCACACCACGGCTCTTTCTGAGAAAAAGCAAGCACGGAGGACGAGAATCGCTTTTGCCCTGCGTAGCGTTCCGGGCAGCGGGTAGATCCAGGCAGCGAATTCCCGGCTAGCAGCTTCCCTGTGGCGGGGAAGTGCAAACGTACACGTTTTCGGCCGAAAACGCGTTTTCCGGCGAAAACGCACACCACGGCTCTTTCTGAGAAAAAGCAAGCACGGAGGACGAGAATCGCTTTTGCCCTGCGTAGCGTTCCGGGCAGCGGGTAGAACCAGGCAGAGAATTCCCGTCTAGCATCTTCCCTGTGGCCGGGAAGTGCAAACGTACACGTTTTCGGCCGAAAACACGTTTTCCGGCGAAAACGCACACCACGGCTCTTTCTGAGAAAAAGCAAGCACGGAGGACGAGAATCGCTTTTGCCCTGCGTAGCGTTCCGGGCAGCGGGTAGAACCAGGCAGAGAATTCCCGGCTAGCAGCTTCCCTGTGGCCGGGAAGATCAAACGTACACGTTTTCGGCCGAAAACGCGTTTTCCGGCGAAAACGCACACCACGGCTCTTTCTGAGAAAAAGCAAGCACGGAGGACGAGAATCGCTTTTGCCCTGCGTAGCGTTCCGGGCAGCGGGTAGAACCAGGCAGAGAATTCCCGGCTAGCAGCTTCCCTGTGGCGGGGAAGTGCAAACGTACACGTTTTCGGCCGAAAACGCGTTTTCCGGCGAAAACGCACACCACGGCTCTTTCTGAGAAAAAGCAAGCACGGAGGACGAGAATCGCTTTTGCCCTGCGTAGCGTTCCGGGCAGCGGGTAGAACCAGGCAGAGAATTCCCGGCTAGCAGCTTCCCTGTGGCGGGGAAGTGCAAACGTACACGTTTTCGGACGAAAACGCGTTTTCCGGCGAAAACGCACACCACGGCTCTTTCTGAGAAAAAGCAAGCACGGAGGACGAGAATCGCTTTTGCCCTGCGTAGCGTTCCGGGCAGCGGGTAGAACCAGGCAGCGAATTCCCGGCTAGCAGCTTCCCTGTGGCCGGGAAGTGCAAACGTACACGTTTTCGGCCGAAAACGCGTTTTCCGGCGAAAACGCACACCACGGCTCTTTCTGAGAAAAAGCAAGCACGGAGGACGAGAATCGCTTTTGCCCTGCGTAGCGTTCCGGGCAGCGGGTAGAACCAGGCAGAGAATTCCCGGCTAGCACCTTCCCTGTGGCCGGGAACTGCAAACGTACACGTTTTCGGCCGAAAATGCGTTTTCCGGCGAAAACGCACACCACGGCTCTTTCTGAGAAAAAGCAAGCACGGAGGACGAGAATCGCTTTTGCCCTGCGTAGCGTTCCGGGCAGCGGGTAGAACCAGGCAGAGAATTCCCGGCTAGCAGCTTCCCTGTGGCGGGGAAGTGCAAACGTACACGTTTTCGGCCGAAAACGCGTTTTCCGGCGAAAACGCACACCACGGCTCTTTCTGAGAAAAAGCAAGCACGGAGGACGAGAATCGCTTTTGCCCTGCGTAGCGTTCCGGGCAGCGGGTAGAACCAGGCAGAGAATTCCCGGCTAGCAGCTTCCCTGTGGCCGGGAAGTGCAAACGTACACGTTTTCGGCCGAAAACGCGTTTTCCGGCGAAAACGCACACCACGGCTCTTTCTGAGAAAAAGCAAGCACGGAGGACGAGAATCGCTTTTGCCCTGCGTAGCGTTCCGGGCAGCGGGTAGAACCAGGCAGAGAATTCCCGGCTAGCACCTTCCCTGTGGCCGGGAACTGCAAACGTACACGTTTTCGGCCGAAAACGCGTTTTCCGGCGAAAACGCACACCACGGCTCTTTCTGAGAAAAAGCAAGCACGGAGGACGAGAATCGCTTTTGCCCTGCGTAGCGTTCCGGGCAGCGGGTAGAACCAGGCAGAGAATTCCCGGCTAGCAGCTTCCCTGTGGCGGGGAAGTGCAAACGTACACGTTTTCGGCCGAAAACGCGTTTTCCGGCCAAAACGCACACCACGGCTCTTTCTGAGAAAAAGCAAGCACGGAGGACGAGAACCGCTTTTGCCCTGCGTAGCGTTCCGGGCAGCGGGTAGAACCAGGCAGAGAATTCCCGGCTAGCAGCTTCCCTGTGGCGGGGAAGTGCAAACGTACACGTTTTCGGCCGAAAACGCGTTTTCCGGCGAAAACGCACACCACGGCTCTTTCTGAGAAAAAGCAAGCACGGAGGACGAGAACCGCTTTTGCCCTGCGTAGCGTTCCGGGCAGCGGGTAGAACCAGGCAGAGAATTCCCGGCTAGCAGCTTCCCTGTGGCGGGGAAGTGCAAACGTACACGTTTTCGGCCGAAAACGCGTTTTCCGGCGAAAACGCACACCACGGCTCTTTCTGAGAAAAAGCAAGCACGGAGGACGAGAACCGCTTTTGCCCTGCGTAGCGTTCCGGGCAGCGGGTAGAACCAGGCAGAGAATTCCCGGCTAGCAGCTTCCCTGTGGCGGGGAAGTGCAAACGTACACGTTTTCGGCCGAAAACGCGTTTTCCGGCGAAAACGCACACCACGGCTCTTTCTGAGAAAAAGCAAGCACGGAGGACGAGAACCGCTTTTGCCCTGCGTAGCGTTCCGGGCAGCGGGTAGAACCAGGCAGAGAATTCCCGGCTAGCAGCTTCCCTGTGGCGGGGAAGTGCAAACGTACACGTTTTCGGCCGAAAACGTGTTTTCCGGCGAAAACGTACACCACGGCTCTTTCTGAGATAAAGCAAGCACGGAGGATGAGAACCGCTTTTGCCCTGCGTAGCGTTCCGGGCAGCGGGTAGAACCAGGCAGAGAATTCCGGGCTAGCAGCTTCCCTGTGGCGGGGAAGTGCAAACGTACACGTTTTCGGCCGAAAACGAGTTTTCCGGCGAAAATGCACACCACGGCTCTTTCTGAGAAAAAGCAAGCACGGAGGACGAGAACCGCTTTTGCCCTGCGTAGCGTTCCGGGCAGCGGGTAGAACCAGGCAGAGAATTCCCGGCTAGCAGCTTCCCTGTGGCGGGGAAGTGCAAACGTACACGTTTTCGGCCGAAAACGAGTTTTCCGGCGAAAACGCACACCACGGCTCTTTCTGAGAAAAAGCAAGCACGGAGGACGAGAACCGCTTTTGCCCTGCGTAGCGTTCCGGGCAGCGGGTAGAACCAGGCAGAGAATTCCCGGCTAGCAGCTTCCCTGTGGCGGGGAAGTGCAAACGTACACGTTTTCGGCCGAAAACGCGTTTTCCGGCGAAAACGCACACCACGGCTCTTTCTGAGAAAAAGCAAGCACGGAGGACGAGAACCGCTTTTGCCCTGCGTAGCGTTCCGGGCAGCGGGTAGAACCAGGCAGAGAATTCCCGGCTAGCAGCTTCCCTGTGGCGGGGAAGTGCAAACGTACACGTTTTCGGCCGAAAACGCGTTTTCCGGCGAAAACGCACACCACGGCTCTTTCTGAGAAAAAGCAAGCACGGAGGACGAGAACCGCTTTTGCCCTGCGTAGCGTTCCGGGCAGCGGGTAGAACCAGGCAGCGAATTCCCGGCTAGCAGCTTCCCTGTGGCGGGGAAGTGCAAACGTACACGTTTTCGGCCGAAAACGCGTTTTCCGGCGAAAACGCACACCACGGCTCTTTCTGAGAGAAAGCAAGCACGGAGGACGAGAACCACTTTTGCCCTGCGTAGCGTTCCGGGCAGCGGGTAGAACCAGGCAGAGAATTCCCGGCTAGCAGCTTCCCTGTGGCGGGGAAGTGCAAACGTACACGTTTTCGGCCGAAAACGCGTTTTCCGGCGAAAACGCACACCACGGCTCTTTCTGAGAAAAAGCAAGCACGGAGGACGAGAACCGCTTTTGCCCTGCGTAGCGTTCCGGGCAGCGGGTAGAACCAGGCAGAGAATTCCCGGCTAGCAGCTTCCCTGTGGCGGGGAAGTGCAAACGTACACGTTTTCGGCCGAAAACGCGTTTTCCGGCCAAAACGCACACCACGGCTCTTTCTGAGAAAAAGCAAGCACGGAGGACGAGAACCGCTTTTGCCCTGCGTAGCGTTCCGGGCAGCGGGTAGAACCAGGCAGAGAATTCCCGGCTAAGAGCTTCCCTGTGGCGGGGAAGTGCAAACGTACACGTTTTTGGCCGAAAACGCGTTTTCCGGCGAAAACGCACACCACGGCTCTTTCTGAGAAAAAGCAAGCACGGAGGACGAGAATCGCTTTTGCCCTGCGTAGCGTTCCGGGCAGCGGGTAGAACCAGGCAGAGAATTCCCGGCTAGCAGCTTCCCTGTGGCGGGGAAGTGCAAACGTACACGTTTTCGGCCGAAAACGCGTTTTGCGGCGAAAACGCACACCACGGCTCTTTCTGAGAAAAAGCAAGCACGGAGGACGAGAATCGCTTTTGCCCTGCGTAGCGTTCCGGGCAGCGGGTAGAACCAGGCAGAGAATTCCCGGCTAGCAGCTTCCCTGTGGCGGGGAAGTGCAAACGTACACGTTTTCGGCCGAAAACGCGTTTTCCGGCGAAAACGCACACCACGGCTCTTTCTGAGAAAAAGCAAGCACGGAGGACGAGAATCGCTTTTGCCCTGCGTAGCGTTCCGGGCAGCGGGTAGAACCAGGCAGAGAATTCCCGGCTAGCAGCTTCCCTGTGGCGGGGAAGTGCAAACGTACACGTTTTCGGCCGAAAACGCGTTTTCCGGCGAAAACGCACACCACGGCTCTTTCTGAGAAAAAGCAAGCACGGAGGACGAGAACCGCTTTTGCCCTGCGTAGCGTTCCGCGCAGCGGGTAGAACCAGGCAGAGAATTCCCGGCTAGCAGCTTCCCTGTGGCCGGGAAGTGCAAACGTACACGTTTTCGGCCGAAAACTCGTTTTCCGGCGAAAACGCACACCACGGCTCTTTCTGAGAAAAAGCAAGCACGGAGGACGAGAACCGCTTTTGCCCTGCGTAGCGTTCCGGGCAGCGGGTAGAACCAGGCAGAGAATTCCCGGCTAGCAGCTTCCCTGTGGCGGGGAAGATCAAACGTACACGTTTTCGGCCGAAAACGCGTTTTCCGGCGAAAACGCACACCACGGCTCTTTCTGAGATAAAGCAAGCACGGAGGACGAGAATCGCTTTTGCCCTGCCTAGCGTTCCGGGCAGCGGGTAGATCCAGGCAGCGAATTCCCGGCTAGCAGCTTCCCTGTGGCGGGGAAGTGCAAACGTACACGTTTTCGGCCGAAAACGCGTTTTCCGGCGAAAACGCACACCACGGCTCTTTCTGAGAAAAAGCAAGCACGGAGGACGAGAACCGCTTTTGCCCTGCGTAGCGTTCCGGGCAGCGGGTAGATCCAGGCAGCGAATTCCCGGCTAGCAGCTTCCCTGTGGCGGGGAAGTGCAAACGTACACGTTTTCGGCCGAAAACGCGTTTTCCGGCGAAAACGCACACCACGGCTCTTTCTGAGAAAAAGCAAGCACGGAGGACGAGAATCGCTTTTGCCCTGCGTAGCGTTCCGGGCAGCGGGTAGAACCAGGCAGAGAATTCCCGTCTAGCATCTTCCCTGTGGCCGGGAAGTGCAAACGTACACGTTTTCGGCCGAAAACACGTTTTCCGGCGAAAACGCACACCACGGCTCTTTCTGAGAAAAAGCAAGCACGGAGGACGAGAATCGCTTTTGCCCTGCGTAGCGTTCCGGGCAGCGGGTAGAACCAGGCAGAGAATTCCCGGCTAGCAGCTTCCCTGTGGCCGGGAAGATCAAACGTACACGTTTTCGGCCGAAAACGCGTTTTCCGGCGAAAACGCACACCACGGCTCTTTCTGAGAAAAAGCAAGCACGGAGGACGAGAATCGCTTTTGCCCTGCCTAGCGTTCCGGGCAGCGGGTAGAACCAGGCAGAGAATTCCCGGCTAGCAGCTTCCCTGTGGCGGGGAAGTGCAAACGTACACGTTTTCGGCCGAAAACGCGTTTTGCGGCGAAAACGCACACCACGGCTCTTTCTGAGAAAAAGCAAGCACGGAGGACGAGAATCGTTTTGCCCTGCGTAGCGTTCCGGGCAGCGGGTAGAACCAGGCAGAGAATTCCCGGCTAGCAGCTTCCCTGTGGCGGGGAAGTGCAAACGTACACGTTTTCGGCCGAAAACGCGTTTTCCGGCGAAAACGCACACCACGGCTCTTTCTGAGAAAAAGCAAGCACGGAGGACGAGAATCGCTTTTGCCCTGCGTAGCGTTCCGGGCAGCGGGTAGAACCAGGCAGAGAATTCCCGGCTAGCAGCTTCCCTGTGGCCGGGAAGATCAAACGTACACGTTTTCGGCCGAAAACGCGTTTTCCGGCGAAAACGCACACCACGGCTCTTTCTGAGAAAAAGCAAGCACGGAGGACGAGAATCGCTTTTGCCCTGCCTAGCGTTCCGGGCAGCGGGTAGAACCAGGCAGAGAATTCCCGGCTAGCAGCTTCCCTGTGGCGGGGAAGTGCAAACGTACACGTTTTCGGCCGAAAACGCGTTTTGCGGCGAAAACGCACACCACGGCTCTTTCTGAGAAAAAGCAAGCACGGAGGACGAGAACCGCTTTTGCCCTGCGTAGCGTTCCGGGCAGCGGGTAGAACCAGGCAGAGAATTCCCGGCTAGCAGCTTCCCTGTGGCGGGGAAGTGCAAACGTACACGTTTTCGGCCGAAAACGCGTTTTGCGGCGAAAACGCACACCACGGCTCTTTCTGAGAAAAAGCAAGCACGGAGGACGAGAACCGCTTTTGCCCTGCGTAGCGTTCCGGGCAGCGGGTAGAACCAGGCAGAGAATTCCCGGCTAGCAGCTTCCCTGTGGCGGGGAAGTGCAAACGTACACGTTTTCGGCCGAAAACGTGTTTTCCGGCGAAAACGCACACCACGGCTCTTTCTGAGATAAAGCAAGCACGGAGGATGAGAACCGCTTTTGCCCTGCGTAGCGTTCCGGGCAGCGGGTAGAACCAGGCAGAGAATTCCGGGCTAGCAGCTTCCCTGTGGCGGGGAAGTGCAAACGTACACGTTTTCGGCCGAAAACGAGTTTTCCGGCGAAAATGCACACCACGGCTCTTTCTGAGAAAAAGCAAGCACGGAGGACGAGAACCGCTTTTGCCCTGCGTAGCGTTCCGGGCAGCGGGTAGAACCAGGCAGAGAATTCCCGGCTAGCAGCTTCCCTGTGGCGGGGAAGTGCAAACGTACACGTTTTCGGCCGAAAACGCGTTTTCCGGCGAAAACGCACACCACGGCTCTTTCTGAGAAAAAGCAAGCACGGAGGACGAGAACCGCTTTTGCCCTGCGTAGCGTTCCGGGCAGCGGGTAGAACCAGGCAGAGAATTCCCGGCTAGCAGCTTCCCTGTGGCGGGGAAGTGCAAACGTACACGTTTTCGGCCGAAAACGCGTTTTCCGGCGAAAACGCACACCACGGCTCTTTCTGAGAAAAAGCAAGCACGGAGGACGAGAACCGCTTTTGCCCTGCGTAGCGTTCCGGGCAGCGGGTAGAACCAGGCAGAGAATTCCCGGCTAGCAGCTTCCCTGTGGCGGGGAAGTGCAAACGTACACGTTTTCGGCCGAAAACGCGTTTTCCGGCGAAAACGCACACCACGGCTCTTTCTGAGAAAAAGCAAGCACGGAGGACGAGAACCGCTTTTGCCCTGCGTAGCGTTCCGGGCAGCGGGTAGAACCAGGCAGCGAATTCCCGGCTAGCAGCTTCCCTGTGGCGGGGAAGTGCAAACGTACACGTTTTCGGCCGAAAACGCGTTTTCCGGCGAAAACGCACACCACGGCTCTTTCTGAGAGAAAGCAAGCACGGAGGACGAGAACCACTTTTGCCCTGCGTAGCGTTCCGGGCAGCGGGTAGAACCAGGCAGAGAATTCCCGGCTAGCAGCTTCCCTGTGGCGGGGAAGTGCAAACGTACACGTTTTCGGCCGAAAACGCGTTTTCCGGCGAAAACGCACACCACGGCTCTTTCTGAGAAAAAGCAAGCACGGAGGACGAGAACCGCTTTTGCCCTGCGTAGCGTTCCGGGCAGCGGGTAGAACCAGGCAGAGAATTCCCGGCTAGCAGCTTCCCTGTGGCGGGGAAGTGCAAACGTACACGTTTTCGGCCGAAAACGCGTTTTCCGGCCAAAACGCACACCACGGCTCTTTCTGAGAAAAAGCAAGCACGGAGGACGAGAACCGCTTTTGCCCTGCGTAGCGTTCCGGGCAGCGGGTAGAACCAGGCAGAGAATTCCCGGCTAAGAGCTTCCCTGTGGCGGGGAAGTGCAAACGTACACGTTTTTGGCCGAAAACGCGTTTTCCGGCGAAAACGCACACCACGGCTCTTTCTGAGAAAAAGCAAGCACGGAGGACGAGAATCGCTTTTGCCCTGCGTAGCGTTCCGGGCAGCGGGTAGAACCAGGCAGAGAATTCCCGGCTAGCAGCTTCCCTGTGGCGGGGAAGTGCAAACGTACACGTTTTCGGCCGAAAACGCGTTTTGCGGCGAAAACGCACACCACGGCTCTTTCTGAGAAAAAGCAAGCACGGAGGACGAGAATCGCTTTTGCCCTGCGTAGCGTTCCGGGCAGCGGGTAGAACCAGGCAGAGAATTCCCGGCTAGCAGCTTCCCTGTGGCGGGGAAGATCAAACGTACACGTTTTCGGCCGAAAACGCGTTTTCCGGCGAAAACGCACACCACGGCTCTTTCTGAGATAAAGCAAGCACGGAGGACGAGAATCGCTTTTGCCCTGCCTAGCGTTCCGGGCAGCGGGTAGATCCAGGCAGCGAATTCCCGGCTAGCAGCTTCCCTGTGGCGGGGAAGTGCAAACGTACACGTTTTCGGCCGAAAACGCGTTTTCCGGCGAAAACGCACACCACGGCTCTTTCTGAGAAAAAGCAAGCACGGAGGACGAGAACCGCTTTTGCCCTGCGTAGCGTTCCGGGCAGCGGGTAGATCCAGGCAGCGAATTCCCGGCTAGCAGCTTCCCTGTGGCGGGGAAGTGCAAACGTACACGTTTTCGGCCGAAAACGCGTTTTCCGGCGAAAACGCACACCACGGCTCTTTCTGAGAAAAAGCAAGCACGGAGGACGAGAATCGCTTTTGCCCTGCGTAGCGTTCCGGGCAGCGGGTAGAACCAGGCAGAGAATTCCCGTCTAGCATCTTCCCTGTGGCCGGGAAGTGCAAACGTACACGTTTTCGGCCGAAAACACGTTTTCCGGCGAAAACGCACACCACGGCTCTTTCTGAGAAAAAGCAAGCACGGAGGACGAGAATCGCTTTTGCCCTGCGTAGCGTTCCGGGCAGCGGGTAGAACCAGGCAGAGAATTCCCGGCTAGCAGCTTCCCTGTGGCCGGGAAGATCAAACGTACACGTTTTCGGCCGAAAACGCGTTTTCCGGCGAAAACGCACACCACGGCTCTTTCTGAGAAAAAGCAAGCACGGAGGACGAGAATCGCTTTTGCCCTGCCTAGCGTTCCGGGCAGCGGGTAGAACCAGGCAGAGAATTCCCGGCTAGCAGCTTCCCTGTGGCGGGGAAGTGCAAACGTACACGTTTTCGGCCGAAAACGCGTTTTGCGGCGAAAACGCACACCACGGCTCTTTCTGAGAAAAAGCAAGCACGGAGGACGAGAATCGCTTTTGCCCTGCGTAGCGTTCCGGGCAGCGGGTAGAACCAGGCAGAGAATTCCCGGCTAGCAGCTTCCCTGTGGCGGGGAAGTGCAAACGTACACGTTTTCGGCCGAAAACGCGTTTTCCGGCGAAAACGCACACCACGGCTCTTTCTGAGAAAAAGCAAGCACGGAGGACGAGAATCGCTTTTGCCCTGCGTAGCGTTCCGGGCAGCGGGTAGAACCAGGCAGAGAATTCCCGGCTAGCAGCTTCCCTGTGGCCGGGAAGATCAAACGTACACGTTTTCGGCCGAAAACGCGTTTTCCGGCGAAAACGCACACCACGGCTCTTTCTGAGAAAAAGCAAGCACGGAGGACGAGAATCGCTTTTGCCCTGCCTAGCGTTCCGGGCAGCGGGTAGAACCAGGCAGAGAATTCCCGGCTAGCAGCTTCCCTGTGGCGGGGAAGTGCAAACGTACACGTTTTCGGCCGAAAACGCGTTTTGCGGCGAAAACGCACACCACGGCTCTTTCTGAGAAAAAGCAAGCACGGAGGACGAGAATCGCTTTTGCCCTGCGTAGCGTTCCGGGCAGCGGGTAGAACCAGGCAGAGAATTCCCGGCTAGCAGCTTCCCTGTGGCGGGGAAGTGCAAACGTACACGTTTTCGGACGAAAACGCGTTTTCCGGCGAAAACGCACACCACGGCTCTTTCTGAGAAAAAGCAAGCACGGAGGACGAGAATCGCTTTTGCCCTGCGTAGCGTTCCGGGCAGCGGGTAGAACCAGGCAGCGAATTCCCGGCTAGCAGCTTCCCTGTGGCCGGGAAGTGCAAACGTACACGTTTTCGGCCGAAAACGCGTTTTCCGGCGAAAACGCACACCACGGCTCTTTCTGAGAAAAAGCAAGCACGGAGGACGAGAATCGCTTTTGCCCTGCGTAGCGTTCCGGGCAGCGGGTAGAACCAGGCAGAGAATTCCCGGCTAGCACCTTCCCTGTGGCCGGGAACTGCAAACGTACACGTTTTCGGCCGAAAATGCGTTTTCCGGCGAAAACGCACACCACGGCTCTTTCTGAGAAAAAGCAAGCACGGAGGACGAGAATCGCTTTTGCCCTGCGTAGCGTTCCGGGCAGCGGGTAGAACCAGGCAGAGAATTCCCGGCTAGCAGCTTCCCTGTGGCGGGGAAGTGCAAACGTACACGTTTTCGGCCGAAAACGCGTTTTCCGGCGAAAACGCACACCACGGCTCTTTCTGAGAAAAAGCAAGCACGGAGGACGAGAATCGCTTTTGCCCTGCGTAGCGTTCCGGGCAGCGGGTAGAACCAGGCAGAGAATTCCCGGCTAGCAGCTTCCCTGTGGCCGGGAAGTGCAAACGTACACGTTTTCGGCCGAAAACGCGTTTTCCGGCGAAAACGCACACCACGGCTCTTTCTGAGAAAAAGCAAGCACGGAGGACGAGAATCGCTTTTGCCCTGCGTAGCGTTCCGGGCAGCGGGTAGAACCAGGCAGAGAATTCCCGGCTAGCACCTTCCCTGTGGCGGGGAAGTGCAAACGTACACGTTTTCGGCCGAAAACGCGTTTTCCGGCGAAAACGCACACCACGGCTCTTTCTGAGAAAAAGCAAGCACGGAGGACGAGAACCGCTTTTGCCCTGCGTAGCGTTCCGGGCAGCGGGTAGAACCAGGCAGAGAATTCCCGGCTAGCAGCTTCCCTGTGGCGGGGAAGTGCAAACGTACACGTTTTCGGCCGAAAACGCGTTTTCCGGCCAAAACGCACACCACGGCTCTTTCTGAGAAAAAGCAAGCACGGAGGACGAGAACCGCTTTTGCCCTGCGTAGCGTTCCGGGCAGCGGGTAGAACCAGGCAGAGAATTCCCGGCTAGCAGCTTCCCTGTGGCGGGGAAGTGCAAACGTACACGTTTTCGGCCGAAAACGCGTTTTCCGGCGAAAACGCACACCACGGCTCTTTCTGAGAAAAAGCAAGCACGGAGGACGAGAACCGCTTTTGCCCTGCGTAGCGTTCCGGGCAGCGGGTAGAACCAGGCAGAGAATTCCCGGCTAGCAGCTTCCCTGTGGCCGGGAAGTGCAAACGTACACGTTTTCGGCCGAAAACGCGTTTTCCGGCGAAAACGCACACCACGGCTCTTTCTGAGAAAAAGCAAGCACGGAGGACGAGAACCGCTTTTGCCCTGCGTAGCGTTCCGGGCAGCGGGTAGAACCAGGCAGAGAATTCCCGGCTAGCAGCTTCCCTGTGGCGGGGAAGTGCAAACGTACACGTTTTCGGCCGAAAACGCGTTTTCCGGCGAAAACGCACACCACGGCTCTTTCTGAGAAAAAGCAAGCACGGAGGACGAGAACCGCTTTTGCCCTGCGTAGCGTTCCGGGCAGCGGGTAGAACCAGGCAGAGAATTCCCGGCTAGCAGCTTCCCTGTGGCGGGGAAGTGCAAACGTACACGTTTTCGGCCGAAAACGTGTTTTCCGGCGAAAACGCACACCACGGCTCTTTCTGAGATAAAGCAAGCACGGAGGATGAGAACCGCTTTTGCCCTGCGTAGCGTTCCGGGCAGCGGGTAGAACCAGGCAGAGAATTCCGGGCTAGCAGCTTCCCTGTGGCGGGGAAGTGCAAACGTACACGTTTTCGGCCGAAAACGAGTTTTCCGGCGAAAACGCACACCACGGCTCTTTCTGAGAAAAAGCAAGCACGGAGGACGAGAACCGCTTTTGCCCTGCGTAGCGTTCCGGGCAGCGGGTAGAACCAGGCAGAGAATTCCCGGCTAGCAGCTTCCCTGTGGCGGGGAAGTGCAAACGTACACGTTTTCGGCCGAAAACGCGTTTTCCGGCGAAAACGCACACCACGGCTCTTTCTGAGAAAAAGCAAGCACGGAGGACGAGAACCGCTTTTGCCCTGCGTAGCGTTCCGGGCAGCGGGTAGAACCAGGCAGAGAATTCCCGGCTAGCAGCTTCCCTGTGGCGGGGAAGTGCAAACGTACACGTTTTCGGCCGAAAACGCGTTTTCCGGCGAAAACGCACACCACGGCTCTTTCTGAGAAAAAGCAAGCACGGAGGACGAGAACCGCTTTTGCCCTGCGTAGCGTTCCGGGCAGCGGGTAGAACCAGGCAGCGAATTCCCGGCTAGCAGCTTCCCTGTGGCGGGGAAGTGCAAACGTACACGTTTTCGGCCGAAAACGCGTTTTCCGGCGAAAACGCACACCACGGCTCTTTCTGAGAGAAAGCAAGCACGGAGGACGAGAACCGCTTTTGCCCTGCGTAGCGTTCCGGGCAGCGGGTAGAACCAGGCAGAGAATTCCCGGCTAGCAGCTTCCCTGTGGCGGGGAAGTGCAAACGTACACGTTTTCGGCCGAAAACGCGTTTTCCGGCGAAAACGCACACCACGGCTCTTTCTGAGAAAAAGCAAGCACGGAGGACGAGAATCGCTTTTGCCCTGCGTAGCGTTCCGGGCAGCGGGTAGAACCAGGCAGAGAATTCCCGGCTAGCAGCTTCCCTGTGGCGGGGAAGTGCAAACGTACACGTTTTCGGCCGAAAACGCGTTTTCCGGCGAAAACGCACACCACGGCTCTTTCTGAGAAAAAGCAAGCACGGAGGACGAGAACCGCTTTTGCCCTGCGTAGCGTTCCGGGCAGCGGGTAGAACCAGGCAGAGAATTCCCGGCTAGCAGCTTCCCTGTGGCCGGGAAGTGCAAACGTACACGTTTTCGGCCGAAAACGCGTTTTCCGGCGAAAACGCACACCACGGCTCTTTCTGAGAAAAAGCAAGCACGGAGGACGAGAACCGCTTTTGCCCTGCGTAGCGTTCCGGGCAGCGGGTAGAACCAGGCAGAGAATTCCCGGCTAGCAGCTTCCCTGTGGCGGGGAAGTGCAAACGTACACGTTTTCGGCCGAAAACGCGTTTTCCGGCGAAAACGCACACCACGGCTCTTTCTGAGAAAAAGCAAGCACGGAGGACGAGAACCGCTTTTGCCCTGCGTAGCGTTCCGGGCAGCGGGTAGAACCAGGCAGAGAATTCCCGGCTAGCAGCTTCCCTGTGGCGGGGAAGTGCAAACGTACACGTTTTCGGCCGAAAACGTGTTTTCCGGCGAAAACGCACACCACGGCTCTTTCTGAGATAAAGCAAGCACGGAGGATGAGAACCGCTTTTGCCCTGCGTAGCGTTCCGGGCAGCGGGTAGAACCAGGCAGAGAATTCCGGGCTAGCAGCTTCCCTGTGGCGGGGAAGTGCAAACGTACACGTTTTCGGCCGAAAACGAGTTTTCCGGCGAAAACGCACACCACGGCTCTTTCTGAGAAAAAGCAAGCACGGAGGACGAGAACCGCTTTTGCCCTGCGTAGCGTTCCGGGCAGCGGGTAGAACCAGGCAGAGAATTCCCGGCTAGCAGCTTCCCTGTGGCCGGGAAGTGCAAACGTACACGTTTTCGGCCGAAAACGCGTTTTCCGGCGAAAACGCACACCACGGCTCTTTCTGAGAAAAAGCAAGCACGGAGGACGAGAACCGCTTTTGCCCTGCGTAGCGTTCCGGGCAGCGGGTAGAACCAGGCAGAGAATTCCCGGCTAGCAGCTTCCCTGTGGCGGGGAAGTGCAAACGTACACGTTTTCGGCCGAAAACGCGTTTTCCGGCGAAAACGCACACCACGGCTCTTTCTGAGAAAAAGCAAGCACGGAGGACGAGAACCGCTTTTGCCCTGCGTAGCGTTCCGGGCAGCGGGTAGAACCAGGCAGCGAATTCCCGGCTAGCAGCTTCCCTGTGGCGGGGAAGTGCAAACGTACACGTTTTCGGCCGAAAACGCGTTTTCCGGCGAAAACGCACACCACGGCTCTTTCTGAGAGAAAGCAAGCACGGAGGACGAGAACCGCTTTTGCCCTGCGTAGCGTTCCGGGCAGCGGGTAGAACCAGGCAGAGAATTCCCGGCTAGCAGCTTCCCTGTGGCGGGGAAGTGCAAACGTACACGTTTTCGGCCGAAAACGCGTTTTCCGGCGAAAACGCACACCACGGCTCTTTCTGAGAAAAAGCAAGCACGGAGGACGAGAACCGCTTTTGCCCTGCGTAGCGTTCCGGGCAGCGGGTAGAACCAGGCAGAGAATTCCCGGCTAGCAGCTTCCCTGTGGCGGGGAAGTGCAAACGTACACGTTTTCGGCCGAAAACGCGTTTTCCGGCGAAAACGCACACCACGGCTCTTTCTGAGAAAAAGCAAGCACGGAGGACGAGAACCGCTTTTGCCCTGCGTAGCGTTCCGGGCAGCGGGTAGAACCAGGCAGAGAATTCCCGGCTAAGAGCTTCCCTGTGGCGGGGAAGTGCAAACGTACACGTTTTTGGCCGAAAACGCGTTTTCCGGCGAAAACGCACACCACGGCTCTTTCTGAGAAAAAGCAAGCACGGAGGACGAGAATCGCTTTTGCCCTGCGTAGCGTTCCGGGCAGCGGGTAGAACCAGGCAGAGAATTCCCGGCTAGCAGCTTCCCTGTGGCCGGGAAGTGCAAACGTACACGTTTTCGGCCGAAAACGCGTTTTCCGGCGAAAACGCACACCACGGCTCTTTCTGAGAAAAAGCAAGCACGGAGGACGAGAATCGCTTTTGCCCTGCGTAGCGTTCCGGGCAGCGGGTAGAACCAGGCAGAGAATTCCCGGCTAGCAGCTTCCCTGTGGCGGGGAAGTGCAAACGTACACGTTTTCGGCCGAAAACGCGTTTTGCGGCGAAAACGCACACCACGGCTCTTTCTGAGAAAAAGCAAGCACGGAGGACGAGAATCGCTTTTGCCCTGCGTAGCGTTCCGGGCAGCGGGTAGAACCAGGCAGAGAATTCCCGGCTAGCAGCTTCCCTGTGGCGGGGAAGTGCAAACGTACACGTTTTCGGCCGAAAACGCGTTTTCCGGCGAAAACGCACACCACGGCTCTTTCTGAGAAAAAGCAAGCACGGAGGACGAGAATCGCTTTTGCCCTGCGTAGCGTTCCGGGCAGCGGGTAGAACCAGGCAGAGAATTCCCGGCTAGCAGCTTCCCTGTGGCGGGGAAGTGCAAACGTACACGTTTTCGGCCGAAAACGCGTTTTCCGGCGAAAACGCACACCACGGCTCTTTCTGAGAAAAAGCAAGCACGGAGGACGAGAACCGCTTTTGCCCTGCGTAGCGTTCCGCGCAGCGGGTAGAACCAGGCAGAGAATTCCCGGCTAGCAGCTTCCCTGTGGCCGGGAAGTGCAAACGTACACGTTTTCGGCCGAAAACTCGTTTTCCGGCGAAAACGCACACCACGGCTCTTTCTGAGAAAAAGCAAGCACGGAGGACGAGAACCGCTTTTGCCCTGCGTAGCGTTCCGGGCAGCGGGTAGAACCAGGCAGAGAATTCCCGGCTAGCAGCTTCCCTGTGGCGGGGAAGTGCAAACGTACACGTTTTCGGCCGAAAACGCGTTTTCCGGCGAAAACGCACACCACGGCTCTTTCTGAGATAAAGCAAGCACGGAGGACGAGAATCGCTTTTGCCCTGCGTAGCGTTCCGGGCAGCGGGTAGATCCAGGCAGCGAATTCCCGGCTAGCAGCTTCCCTGTGGCGGGGAAGTGCAAACGTACACGTTTTCGGCCGAAAACGCGTTTTCCGGCGAAAACGCACACCACGGCTCTTTCTGAGAAAAAGCAAGCACGGAGGACGAGAACCGCTTTTGCCCTGCGTAGCGTTCCGGGCAGCGGGTAGATCCAGGCAGCGAATTCCCGGCTAGCAGCTTCCCTGTGGCGGGGAAGTGCAAACGTACACGTTTTCGGCCGAAAACGCGTTTTCCGGCGAAAACGCACACCACGGCTCTTTCTGAGAAAAAGCAAGCACGGAGGACGAGAATCGCTTTTGCCCTGCGTAGCGTTCCGGGCAGCGGGTAGAACCAGGCAGAGAATTCCCGTCTAGCATCTTCCCTGTGGCCGGGAAGTGCAAACGTACACGTTTTCGGCCGAAAACACGTTTTCCGGCGAAAACGCACACCACGGCTCTTTCTGAGAAAAAGCAAGCACGGAGGACGAGAATCGCTTTTGCCCTGCGTAGCGTTCCGGGCAGCGGGTAGAACCAGGCAGAGAATTCCCGGCTAGCAGCTTCCCTGTGGCCGGGAAGATCAAACGTACACGTTTTCGGCCGAAAACGCGTTTTCCGGCGAAAACGCACACCACGGCTCTTTCTGAGAAAAAGCAAGCACGGAGGACGAGAATCGCTTTTGCCCTGCCTAGCGTTCCGGGCAGCGGGTAGAACCAGGCAGAGAATTCCCGGCTAGCAGCTTCCCTGTGGCGGGGAAGTGCAAACGTACACGTTTTCGGCCGAAAACGCGTTTTGCGGCGAAAACGCACACCACGGCTCTTTCTGAGAAAAAGCAAGCACGGAGGACGAGAATCGCTTTTGCCCTGCGTAGCGTTCCGGGCAGCGGGTAGAACCAGGCAGAGAATTCCCGGCTAGCAGCTTCCCTGTGGCGGGGAAGTGCAAACGTACACGTTTTCGGCCGAAAACGCGTTTTCCGGCGAAAACGCACACCACGGCTCTTTCTGAGAAAAAGCAAGCACGGAGGACGAGAATCGCTTTTGCCCTGCGTAGCGTTCCGGGCAGCGGGTAGAACCAGGCAGAGAATTCCCGGCTAGCAGCTTCCCTGTGGCCGGGAAGATCAAACGTACACGTTTTCGGCCGAAAACGCGTTTTCCGGCGAAAACGCACACCACGGCTCTTTCTGAGAAAAAGCAAGCACGGAGGACGAGAATCGCTTTTGCCCTGCCTAGCGTTCCGGGCAGCGGGTAGAACCAGGCAGAGAATTCCCGGCTAGCAGCTTCCCTGTGGCGGGGAAGTGCAAACGTACACGTTTTCGGCCGAAAACGCGTTTTCCGGCGAAAACGCACACCACGGCTCTTTCTGAGAAAAAGCAAGCACGGAGGACGAGAATCGCTTTTGCCCTGCGTAGCGTTCCGGGCAGCGGGTAGAACCAGGCAGAGAATTCCCGGCTAGCAGCTTCCCTGTGGCGGGGAAGTGCAAACGTACACGTTTTCGGACGAAAACGCGTTTTCCGGCGAAAACGCACACCACGGCTCTTTCTGAGAAAAAGCAAGCACGGAGGACGAGAATCGCTTTTGCCCTGCGTAGCGTTCCGGGCAGCGGGTAGAACCAGGCAGCGAATTCCCGGCTAGCAGCTTCCCTGTGGCCGGGAAGTGCAAACGTACACGTTTTCGGCCGAAAACGCGTTTTCCGGCGAAAACGCACACCACGGCTCTTTCTGAGAAAAAGCAAGCACGGAGGACGAGAATCGCTTTTGCCCTGCGTAGCGTTCCGGGCAGCGGGTAGAACCAGGCAGAGAATTCCCGGCTAGCACCTTCCCTGTGGCCGGGAACTGCAAACGTACACGTTTTCGGCCGAAAATGCGTTTTCCGGCGAAAACGCACACCACGGCTCTTTCTGAGAAAAAGCAAGCACGGAGGACGAGAATCGCTTTTGCCCTGCGTAGCGTTCCGGGCAGCGGGTAGAACCAGGCAGAGAATTCCCGGCTAGCAGCTTCCCTGTGGCGGGGAAGTGCAAACGTACACGTTTTCGGCCGAAAACGCGTTTTCCGGCGAAAACGCACACCACGGCTCTTTCTGAGAAAAAGCAAGCACGGAGGACGAGAATCGCTTTTGCCCTGCGTAGCGTTCCGGGCAGCGGGTAGAACCAGGCAGAGAATTCCCGGCTAGCAGCTTCCCTGTGGCCGGGAAGTGCAAACGTACACGTTTTCGGCCGAAAACGCGTTTTCCGGCGAAAACGCACACCACGGCTCTTTCTGAGAAAAAGCAAGCACGGAGGACGAGAATCGCTTTTGCCCTGCGTAGCGTTCCGGGCAGCGGGTAGAACCAGGCAGAGAATTCCCGGCTAGCACCTTCCCTGTGGCCGGGAACTGCAAACGTACACGTTTTCGGCCGAAAACGCGTTTTCCGGCGAAAACGCACACCACGGCTCTTTCTGAGAAAAAGCAAGCACGGAGGACGAGAACCGCTTTTGCCCTGCGTAGCGTTCCGGGCAGCGGGTAGAACCAGGCAGAGAATTCCCGGCTAGCAGCTTCCCTGTGGCGGGGAAGTGCAAACGTACACGTTTTCGGCCGAAAACGCGTTTTCCGGCGAAAACGCACACCACGGCTCTTTCTGAGAAAAAGCAAGCACGGAGGACGAGAACCGCTTTTGCCCTGCGTAGCGTTCCGGGCAGCGGGTAGAACCAGGCAGAGAATTCCCGGCTAGCAGCTTCCCTGTGGCGGGGAAGTGCAAACGTACACGTTTTCGGCCGAAAACGCGTTTTCCGGCGAAAACGCACACCACGGCTCTTTCTGAGAAAAAGCAAGCACGGAGGACGAGAACCGCTTTTGCCCTGCGTAGCGTTCCGGGCAGCGGGTAGAACCAGGCAGAGAATTCCCGGCTAGCAGCTTCCCTGTGGCCGGGAAGTGCAAACGTACACGTTTTCGGCCGAAAACGCGTTTTCCGGCGAAAACGCACACCACGGCTCTTTCTGAGAAAAAGCAAGCACGGAGGACGAGAACCGCTTTTGCCCTGCGTAGCGTTCCGGGCAGCGGGTAGAACCAGGCAGAGAATTCCCGGCTAGCAGCTTCCCTGTGGCGGGGAAGTGCAAACGTACACGTTTTCGGCCGAAAACGCGTTTTCCGGCGAAAACGCACACCACGGCTCTTTCTGAGAAAAAGCAAGCACGGAGGACGAGAACCGCTTTTGCCCTGCGTAGCGTTCCGGGCAGCGGGTAGAACCAGGCAGAGAATTCCCGGCTAGCAGCTTCCCTGTGGCGGGGAAGTGCAAACGTACACGTTTTCGGCCGAAAACGTGTTTTCCGGCGAAAACGCACACCACGGCTCTTTCTGAGATAAAGCAAGCACGGAGGACGAAAACCGCTTTTGCCCTGCGTAGCGTTCCGGGCAGCGGGTAGAACCAGGCAGAGAATTCCGGGCTAGCAGCTTCCCTGTGGCGGGGAAGTGCAAACGTACACGTTTTCGGCCGAAAACGAGTTTTCCGGCGAAAACGCACACCACGGCTCTTTCTGAGAAAAAGCAAGCACGGAGGACGAGAACCGCTTTTGCCCTGCGTAGCGTTCCGGGCAGCGGGTAGAACCAGGCAGAGAATTCCCGGCTAGCAGCTTCCCTGTGGCGGGGAAGTGCAAACGTACACGTTTTCGGCCGAAAACGCGTTTTCCGGCGAAAACGCACACCACGGCTCTTTCTGAGAAAAAGCAAGCACGGAGGACGAGAACCGCTTTTGCCCTGCGTAGCGTTCCGGGCAGCGGGTAGAACCAGGCAGAGAATTCCCGGCTAGCAGCTTCCCTGTGGCGGGGAAGTGCAAACGTACACGTTTTCGGCCGAAAACGCGTTTTCCGGCGAAAACGCACACCACGGCTCTTTCTGAGAAAAAGCAAGCACGGAGGACGAGAACCGCTTTTGCCCTGCGTAGCGTTCCGGGCAGCGGGTAGAACCAGGCAGAGAATTCCCGGCTAGCAGCTTCCCTGTGGCGGGGAAGTGCAAACGTACACTTTTTCGGCCGAAAACGCGTTTTCCGGCGAAAACGCACACCACGGCTCTTTCTGAGAAAAAGCAAGCACGGAGGACGAGAACCGCTTTTGCCCTGCGTAGCGTTCCGGGCAGCGGGTAGAACCAGGCAGCGAATTCCCGGCTAGCAGCTTCCCTGTGGCGGGGAAGTGCAAACGTACACGTTTTCGGCCGAAAACGCGTTTTCCGGCGAAAACGCACACCACGGCTCTTTCTGAGAGAAAGCAAGCACGGAGGACGAGAACCGCTTTTGCCCTGCGTAGCGTTCCGGGCAGCGGGTAGAACCAGGCAGAGAATTCCCGGCTAGCAGCTTCCCTGTGGCGGGGAAGTGCAAACGTACACGTTTTCGGCCGAAAACGCGTTTTCCAGCGAAAACGCACACCACGGCTCTTTCTGAGAAAAAGCAAGCACGGAGGACGAGAACCGCTTTTGCCCTGCGTAGCGTTCCGGGCAGCGGGTAGAACCAGGCAGAGAATTCCCGGCTAGCAGCTTCCCTGTGGCGGGGAAGTGCAAACGTACACGTTTTCGGCCGAAAACGCGTTTTCCGGCCAAAACGCACACCACGGCTCTTTCTGAGAAAAAGCAAGCACGGAGGACGAGAACCGCTTTTGCCCTGCGTAGCGTTCCGGGCAGCGGGTAGAACCAGGCAGAGAATTCCCGGCTAAGAGCTTCCCTGTGGCGGGGAAGTGCAAACGTACACGTTTTTGGCCGAAAACGCGTTTTCCGGCGAAAACGCACACCACGGCTCTTTCTGAGAAAAAGCAAGCACGGAGGACGAGAATCGCTTTTGCCCTGCGTAGCGTTCCGGGCAGCGGGTAGAACCAGGCAGAGAATTCCCGGCTAGCAGCTTCCCTGTGGCCGGGAAGTGCAAACGTACACGTTTTCGGCCGAAAACGCGTTTTCCGGCGAAAACGCACACCACGGCTCTTTCTGAGAAAAAGCAAGCACGGAGGACGAGAACCGCTTTTGCCCTGCGTAGCGTTCCGGGCAGCGGGTAGAACCAGGCAGAGAATTCCCGGCTAGCAGCTTCCCTGTGGCGGGGAAGTGCAAACGTACACGTTTTCGGCCGAAAACGCGTTTTGCGGCGAAAACGCACACCACGGCTCTTTCTGAGAAAAAGCAAGCACGGAGGACGAGAATCGCTTTTGCCCTGCGTAGCGTTCCGGGCAGCGGGTAGAACCAGGCAGAGAATTCCCGGCTAGCAGCTTCCCTGTGGCGGGGAAGTGCAAACGTACACGTTTTCGGCCGAAAACGCGTTTTCCGGCGAAAACGCACACCACGGCTCTTTCTGAGAAAAAGCAAGCACGGAGGACGAGAACCGCTTTTGCCCTGCGTAGCGTTCCGGGCAGCGGGTAGAACCAGGCAGAGAATTCCCGGCTAGCAGCTTCCCTGTGGCGGGGAAGTGCAAACGTACACGTTTTCGGCCGAAAACGCGTTTTCCGGCGAAAACGCACACCACGGCTCTTTCTGAGAAAAAGCAAGCACGGAGGACGAGAACCGCTTTTGCCCTGCGTAGCGTTCCGCGCAGCGGGTAGAACCAGGCAGAGAATTCCCGGCTAGCAGCTTCCCTGTGGCCGGGAAGTGCAAACGTACACGTTTTCGGCCGAAAACTCGTTTTCCGGCGAAAACGCACACCACGGCTCTTTCTGAGAAAAAGCAAGCACGGAGGACGAGAACCGCTTTTGCCCTGCGTAGCGTTCCGGGCAGCGGGTAGAACCAGGCAGAGAATTCCCGGCTAGCAGCTTCCCTGTGGCGGGGAAGTGCAAACGTACACGTTTTCGGCCGAAAACGCGTTTTCCGGCGAAAACGCACACCACGGCTCTTTCTGAGATAAAGCAAGCACGGAGGACGAGAATCGCTTTTGCCCTGCGTAGCGTTCCGGGCAGCGGGTAGATCCAGGCAGCGAATTCCCGGCTAGCAGCTTCCCTGTGGCGGGGAAGTGCAAACGTACACGTTTTCGGCCGAAAACGCGTTTTCCGGCGAAAACGCACACCACGGCTCTTTCTGAGAAAAAGCAAGCACGGAGGACGAGAACCGCTTTTGCCCTGCGTAGCGTTCCGGGCAGCGGGTAGAACCAGGCAGAGAATTCCCGGCTAGCAGCTTCCCTGTGGCGGGGAAGTGCAAACGTACACGTTTTCGGCCGAAAACGCGTTTTCCGGCGAAAACGCACACCACGGCTCTTTCTGAGAAAAAGCAAGCACGGAGGACGAGAATCGCTTTTGCCCTGCGTAGCGTTCCGCGCAGCGGGTAGAACCAGGCAGAGAATTCCCGGCTAGCAGCTTCCCTGTGGAGGGGAAGTGCAAACGTACACGTTTTCGGCCGAAAACGCGTTTTCCGGCGAAAACGCACACCACGGCTCTTCCTGAGTAAAAGCAAGCACGGAGGACGAGAATCGCTTTTGCCCTGCGTAGCGTTCCGGGCAGCGGGTAGAACCAGGCAGAGAATTCCCGGCTAGCAGCTTCCCTGTGGCCGGGAAGTGCAAACGTACACGTTTTCGGCCGAAAACGCGTTTTCCGGCGAAAACGCACACCACGGCTCTTTCTGAGAAAAAGCAAGCACGGAGGACGAGAATCGCTTTTGCCCTGCGTAGCGTTCCGGGCAGCGGGTAGAACCAGGCAGAGAATTCCCGGCTAGCAGCTTCCCTGTGGCGGGGAAGTGCAAACGTACACGTTTTCGGCCGAAAACGCGTTTTCCGGCGAAAACGCACACCACGGCTCTTTCTGAGAAAAAGCAAGCACGGAGGACGAGAATCGCTTTTGCCCTGCGTAGCGTTCCGGGCAGCGGGTAGAACCAGGCAGAGAATTCCCGGCTAGCAGCTTCCCTGTGGCGGGGAAGTGCAAACGTACACGTTTTCGGCCGAAAACGCGTTTTCCGGCGAAAACGCACACCACGGCTCTTTCTGAGAAAAAGCAAGCACGGAGGACGAGAATCGCTTTTGCCCTGCGTAGCGTTCCGGGCAGCGGGTAGAACCAGGCAGAGAATTCCCGGCTAGCAGCTTCCCTGTGGCCGGGAAGTGCAAACGTACACGTTTTCGGCCGAAAACGCGTTTTCCGGCGAAAACGCACACCACGGCTCTTTCTGAGAAAAAGCAAGCACGGAGGACGAGAATCGCTTTTGCCCTGCGTAGCGTTCCGCGCAGCGGGTAGAACCAGGCAGAGAATTCCCGGCTAGCAGCTTCCCTGTGGCGGGGAAGTGCAAACGTACAGGTTTTCGGCTGAAAACGCGTTTTCCGGCGAAAACGCACACCACGGCTCTTTCTGGGAAAAAGCAAGCACGGAGGACGAGAATCGCTTTTGCCCTGCGTAGCGTTCCGCGCAGCGGGTAGAACCAGGCAGCGAATTCCCGGCTAGCAGCTTCCCTGTGGCCGGGAAGTGCAAACGTACACGTTTTCGGCCGAAAACGCGTTTTCCGGCGAAAACGCACACCACGGCTCTTTCTGAGAAAAAGCAAGCACGGAGGACGAGAATCGCTTTTGCCCTGCGTAGCGTTCCGGGCAGCGGGTAGAACCAGGCAGAGAATTCCCGGCTAGCAGCTTCCCTGTGGCGGGGAAGTGCAAACGTACACGTTTTCGGCCGAAAACGCGTTTTCCGGCGAAAACGCACACCACGGCTCTTTCTGAGAAAAAGCAAGCACGGAGGACGAGAATCGCTTTTGCCCTGCGTAGCGTTTCGGGCAGCGAGTAGAACCAGGCAGAGAATTCCCGGCTAGCAGCTTCCCTGTGGCCGGCAAGTGCAAACGTACACGTTTTCGGCCGAAAACGCGTTTTCCGGCGAAAACGCACACCACGGCTCTTTCTGAGAAAAAGCAAGCACGGAGGACGAGAATCGCTTTTGCCCTGCGTAGCGTTCCGGGCAGCGGGTAGAACCAGGCAGAGAATTCCCGGCTAGCAGCTTCCCTGTGGCGGGGAAGTGCAAACGTACACGTTTTCGGCCGAAAACGCGTTTTCCGGCGAAAACGCACACCACGGCTCTTTCTGAGAAAAAGCAAGCACGGAGGACGAGAATCGCTTTTGCCCTGCGTAGCGTTCCGCGCAGCGGGTAGAACCAGGCAGAGAATTCCCGGCTAGCAGCTTCCCTGTGGAGGGGAAGTGCAAACGTACACGTTTTCGGCCGAAAACGCGTTTTCCGGCGAAAACGCACACCACGGCTCTTCCTGAGTAAAAGCAAGCACGGAGGACGAGAATCGCTTTTGCCCTGCGTAGCGTTCCGGGCAGCGGGTAGAACCAGGCAGAGAATTCCCGGCTAGCAGCTTCCCTGTGGCCGGGAAGTGCAAACGTACACGTTTTCGGCCGAAAACGCGTTTTCCGGCGAAAACGCACACCACGGCTCTTTCTGAGAAAAAGCAAGCACGGAGGACGAGAATCGCTTTTGCCCTGCGTAGCGTTCCGGGCAGCGGGTAGAACCAGGCAGAGAATTCCCGGCTAGCAGCTTCCCTGTGGCGGGGAAGTGCAAACGTACACGTTTTCGGCCGAAAACGCGTTTTCCGGCGAAAACGCACACCACGGCTCTTTCTGAGAAAAAGCAAGCACGGAGGACGAGAATCGCTTTTGCCCTGCGTAGCGTTCCGGGCAGCGGGTAGAACCAGGCAGAGAATTCCCGGCTAGCAGCTTCCCTGTGGCGGGGAAGTGCAAACGTACACGTTTTCGGCCGAAAACGCGTTTTCCGGCGAAAACGCACACCACGGCTCTTTCTGAGAAAAAGCAAGCACGGAGGACGAGAATCGCTTTTGCCCTGCGTAGCGTTCCGCGCAGCGGGTAGAACCAGGCAGAGAATTCCCGGCTAGCAGCTTCCCTGTGGCGGGGAAGTGCAAACGTACACGTTTTCGGCTGAAAACGCGTTTTCCGGCGAAAACGCACACCACGGCTCTTTCTGGGAAAAAGCAAGCACGGAGGACGAGAATCGCTTTTGCCCTGCGTAGCGTTCCGCGCAGCGGGTAGAACCAGGCAGCGAATTCCCGGCTAGCAGCTTCCCTGTGGCCGGGAAGTGCAAACGTACACGTTTTCGGCCGAAAACGCGTTTTCCGGCGAAAACGCACACCACGGCTCTTTCTGAGAAAAAGCAAGCACGGAGGACGAGAATCGCTTTTGCCCTGCGTAGCGTTCCGGGCAGCGGGTAGAACCAGGCAGAGAATTCCCGGCTAGCAGCTTCCCTGTGGCGGGGAAGTGCAAACGTACACGTTTTCGGCCGAAAACGCGTTTTCCGGCGAAAACGCACACCACGGCTCTTTCTGAGAAAAAGCAAGCACGGAGGACGAGAATCGCTTTTGCCCTGCGTAGCGTTTCGGGCAGCGAGTAGAACCAGGCAGAGAATTCCCGGCTAGCAGCTTCCCTGTGGCCGGCAAGTGCAAACGTACACGTTTTCGGCCGAAAACGCGTTTTCCGGCGAAAACGCACACCACGGCTCTTTCTGAGAAAAAGCAAGCACGGAGGACGAGAATCGCTTTTGCCCTGCGTAGCGTTCCGGGCAGCGGGTAGAACCAGGCAGAGAATTCCCGGCTAGCAGCTTCCCTGTGGCGGGGAAGTGCAAACGTACACGTTTTCGGCCGAAAACGCGCTTTCCGGTGAAAACGCACACCACGGCTCTTTTTGAGAAAAAGCAAGCACGGAGGACGAGAATCGCTTTTGCCCTGCGTAGCGTTCCGGGCAGCGGGTAGAACCAGGCAGAGAATTCCCGGCTAGCAGCTTCCCTGTGGCGGGGAAGTGCAAACGTACACGTTTTCGCCATAAAACGCGTTTTCCCGTGAAAACGCACACCACGGCTCTTCGTGAGAAAAAGCAAGCACGGAGGACGATAATCGCTTTTGCCCTGCGTAGCGTTCCGGGCAGCGGGTAGAACCAGGCAGAGAATTCCCGGCTAGCAGCTTCCCTGTGGCCGGGAAGTGGAAACGTACACGTTTTCGGCCGAAAACGCGTTTTCCGGCGAAAACGCACACCACGGCTCTTTCTGAGAAAAAGCAAGCACGGAGGACGAGAATCGCTTTTGCCCTGCGTAGCGTTCCGGGCAGCGGGTAGAACCAGGCAGAGAATTCCCGGCTAGCAGCTTCCCTGTGGCGGGGAAGTGCAAACGTACACGTTTTCGGCCGAAAACGCGTTTTCCGGCGAAAACGCACACCACGGCTCTTTCTGAGAAAAAGCAAGCACGGAGGACGAGAATCGCTTTTGCCCTGCGTAGCGTTCCGGGCAGCGGGTAGAACCAGGCAGAGAATTCCCGGCTAGCAGCTTCCCTGTGGCCGGGAAGTGCAAACGTACACGTTTTCGCCATAAAACGCGTTTTCCGGCGAAAACGCACACCACGGCTCTTTCTGAGAAAAAGCAAGCACGGAGGACGAGAATCGCTTTTGCCCTGCGTAGCGTTCCGGGCAGCGGGTAGAACCAGGCAGAGAATTCCCGGCTAGCAGCTTCGCTGTGGCCGGGAAGTGCAAACGTACACGTTTTCGGCCGAAAACGCGTTTTCCGGCGAAAACGCACACCACGGCTCTTTCTGAGAAAAAGCAAGCACGGAGGACGAGAATCGCTTTTGCCCTGCGTAGCGTTCCGGGCAGCGGGTAGAACCAGGCAGAGAATTCACGGCTAGCAGCTTCCCTGTGGCGGGGAAGTGCAAACGTACACGTTTTCGGCCGAAAACGCGTTTTCCGGCGAAAACGCACACCACGGCTCTTTCTGAGAAAAAGCAAGCACGGAGGACGAGAATCGCTTTTGCCCTGCGTAGCGTTCCGGGCAGCGGGTAGAACCAGGCAGAGAATTCACGGCTAGCAGCTTCCCTGTGGCGGGGAAGTGCAAACGTACACGTTTTCGGCCGAAAACGCGTTTTCCGGCGAAAACGCACACCACGGCTCTTTCTGAGAAAAAGCAAGCACGGAGGACGAGAATCGCTTTTGCCCTGCGTAGCGTTCCGGGCAGCGGGTAGAACCAGGCAGAGAATTCCCGGCTAGCAGCTTCCCTGTGGCCGGGAAGTGCAAACGTACACGTTTCCGGCCGAAAACGCGTTTTCCGGCGAAAACGCACACCACGGCTCTTTCTGGGAAAAAGCAAGCACGGAGGACGAGAATCGCTTTTGCCCTGCGTAGCGTTCCGGGCAGCGGGTAGAACCAGGCAGAGAATTCACGGCTAGCAGCTTCCCTGTGGCCGGGAAGTGCAAACGTACACGTTTTCGGCCGAAAACGCGTTTTCCGGCGAAAACGCACACCACGGCTCTTTCTGAGAAAAAGCAAGCACGGAGGACGAGAATCGCTTTTGCCCTGCGTAGCGTTCCGGGCAGCGGGTAGAACCAGGCAGAGAATTCCCGGCTAGCAGCTTCCCTGTGGCGGGGAAGTGCAAACGTACACGTTTTCGGCCGAAAACGCGTTTTCCGGCGAAAACGCACACCACGGCTCTTTCTGAGAAAAAGCAAGCACGGAGGACGAGAATCGCTTTTGCCCTGCGTAGCGTTCCGGGCAGCGGGTAGAACCAGGCAGAGAATTCCCGGCTAGCAGCTTCCCTGTGGCCGGGAAGTGCAAACGTACACGTTTTCGCCATAAAACGCGTTTTCCGGCGAAAACGCACACCACGGCTCTTTCTGAGAAAAAGCAAGCACGGAGGACGAGAATCGCTTTTGCCCTGCGTAGCGTTCCGGGCAGCGGGTAGAACCAGGCAGAGAATTCCCGGCTAGCAGCTTCGCTGTGGCCGGGAAGTGCAAACGTACACGTTTTCGGCCGAAAACGCGTTTTCCGGCGAAAACGCACACCACGGCTCTTTCTGAGAAAAAGCAAGCACGGAGGACGAGAATCGCTTTTGCCCTGCGTAGCGTTCCGGGCAGCGGGTAGAACCAGGCAGCGAATTCCCGGCTAGCAGCTTCCCTGTGGCGGGGAAGTGCAAACGTACACGTTTTCGGCCGAAAACCCGTTTTCCGGCGAAAACGCACACCACGGCTCTTGCTGAGATAAAGCAAGCATGGAGGACGAGAATCGCTTTTGCCCTGCGTAGCGTTCCGGGCAGCGGGTAGAACCAGGCAGAGAATTCCTGGCTAGCAGCTTCCCTGTGGCCGGGAAGTGCAAACGTACACGTTTTCGGCCGAAAATGCGTTTTCCGGCGAAAACGCACACCACGGCTCTTTCTGAGAAAAAGCAAGCACGGAGGACGAGAATCGCTTTTGCCCTGCGTAGCGTTCCGGGCAGCGGGTAGAACCAGGCAGAGAATTCCCGGCTAGCAGCTTCCCTGTGGCCGGGAAGTGCAAACGTACACGTTTTCGGCCGAAAACGCGTTTTCCGGCGAAAACGCACACCACGGCTCTTTCTGAGAAAAAGCAAGCACGGAGGACGAGAATCGCTTTTGCCCTGCGTAGCGTTCCGGGCAGCGGGTAGAACCAGGCAGAGAATTCCCGGCTAGCAGCTTCCCTGTGGCCGGGAAGTGCAAACGTACACGTTTTCGCCATAAAACGCGTTTTCCGGTGAAAACGCACACCACGGCTCTTTCTGAGAAAAAGCAAGCACGGAGGACGAGAATCGCTTTTGCCCTGCGTAGCGTTCCGGGCAGCGGGTAGAACCAGGCAGAGAATTCCCGGCTAGCAGCTTCCCTGTGGCGGGGAAGTGCAAACGTACACGTTTTCGGCCGAAAACGCGTTTTCCGGCGAAAACGCACACCACGGCTCTTTCTGAGAAAAAGCAAGCACGGAGGACGAGAATCGCTTTTGCCCTGCGTAGCGTTCCGGGCAGCGGGTAGAACCAGGCAGCGAATTCCCGGCTAGCAGCTTCCCTGTGGCGGGGAAGTGCAAACGTACACGTTTTCGGCCGAAAACCCGTTTTCCGGCGAAAACACACACCACGGCTCTTGCTGAGATAAAGCAAGCACGGAGGACGAGAATCGCTTTTGCCCTGCGTAGCGTTCCGGGCAGCGGGTAGAACCAGGCAGAGAATTCCCGGCTAGCAGCTTCCCTGTGGCGGGGAAGTGCAAACGTACACGTTTTCGGCTGAAAACGCGTTTTCCGGCGAAAACGCACACCACGGCTCTTTCTGGGAAAAAGCAAGCACGGAGGACGAGAATCGCTTTTGCCCTGCGTAGCGTTCCGCGCAGCGGGTAGAACCAGGCAGCGAATTCCCGGCTAGCAGCTTCCCTGTTGCCGGGAAGTGCAAACGTACACGTTTTCGGCCGAAAACGCGTTTTCCGGCCAAAACGCACACCACGGCTCTTTCTGAGAAAAAGCAAGCACGGAGGACGAGAATCGCTTTTGCCCTGCGTAGCGTTCCGGGCAGCGGGTAGAACCAGGCAGAGAATTCCCGGCTAGCAGCTTCCCTGTGGCGGGGAAGTGCAAACGTACACGTTTTCGGCCGAAAACGCGTTTTCCGGCGAAAACGCACACCACGGCTCTTTCTGAGAAAAAGCAAGCACGGAGGACGAGAATCGCTTTTGCCCTGCGTAGCGTTTCGGGCAGCGAGTAGAACCAGGCAGAGAATTCCCGGCTAGCAGCTTCCCTGTGGCCGGGAAGTGGAAACGTACACGTTTTCGTCCGAAAACGCGTTTTCCGGCGAAAACGCACACCACGGCTCTTTCTGAGAAAAAGCAAGCACGGAGGACGAGAATCGCTTTTGCCCTGCGTAGCGTTCCGGGCAGCGGGTAGAACCAGGCAGAGAATTCCCGGCTAGCAGCTTCCCTGTGGCCGGGAAGTGCAAACGTACACGTTTTCGGCCGAAAACACGTTTTCCGGCGAAAACGCACACCACGGCTCTTTCTGAGAAAAAGCAAGCACGGAGGACGAGAATCGCTTTTGCCCTGCGTAGCGTTCCGGGCAGCGGGTAGAACCAGGCAGAGAATTCCCGGCTAGCAGCTTCCCTGTGGCTGGGAAGTGCAAACGTACACGTTTTCGAACGAAAACGCGTTTTCCGGCGAAAACGCACACCACGGCTCTTGCTGAGATAAAGCAAGCATGGAGGACGAGAATCGCTTTTGCCCTGCGTAGCGTTCCGGGCAGCGGGTAGAACCAGGCAGAGAATTCCTGGCTAGCAGCTTCCCTGTGGCCGGGAAGTGCAAACGTACACGTTTTCGGCCGAAAATGCGTTTTCCGGCGAAAACGCACACCACGGCTCTTTCTGAGAAAAAGCAAGCACGGAGGACGAGAATCGCTTTTGCCCTGCGTAGCGTTCCGGGCAGCGGGTAGAACCAGGCAGAGAATTCCCGGCTAGCAGCTTCCCTGTGGCGGGGAAGTGCAAACGTACACGTTTTCGGCCGAAAACGCGTTTTCCGGCGAAAACGCACACCACGGCTCTTTCTGAGAAAAAGCAAGCACGGAGGACGAGAATCGCTTTTGCCCTGCGTAGCGTTTCGGGCAGCGAGTAGAACCAGGCAGAGAATTCCCGGCTAGCAGCTTCCCTGTGGCCGGCAAGTGCAAACGTACACGTTTTCGGCCGAAAACGCGTTTTCCGGCGAAAACGCACACCACGGCTCTTTCTGAGAAAAAGCAAGCACGGAGGACGAGAATCGCTTTTGCCCTGCGTAGCGTTCCGGGCAGCGGGTAGAACCAGGCAGAGAATTCCCGGCTAGCAGCTTCCCTGTGGCCGGGAAGTGCAAACGTACACGTTTTCGGCCGAAAACGCGCTTTCCGGTGAAAACGCACACCACGGCTCTTTCTGAGAAAAAGCAAGCACGGAGGACGAGAATCGCTTTTGCCCTGCGTAGCGTTCCGGGCAGCGGGTAGAACCAGGCAGAGAATTCCCGGCTAGCAGCTTCCCTGTGGCGGGGAAGTGCAAACGTACACGTTTTCGCCATAAAACGCGTTTTCCGGTGAAAACGCACACCACGGCTCTTCGTGAGAAAAAGCAAGCACGGAGGACGAGAATCGCTTTTGCCCTGCGTAGCGTTCCGGGCAGCGGGTAGAACCAGGCAGCGAATTCCCGGCTAGCAGCTTCCCTGTGGCGGGGAAGTGCAAACGTACACGTTTTCGGCCGAAAACCCGTTTTCCGGCGAAAACGCACACCACGGCTCTTGCTGAGATAAAGCAAGCACGGAGGACGAGAACCGCTTTTGCCCTGCGTAGCGTTCCGGGCAGCGGGTAGAACCAGGCAGAGAATTCCCGGCTAGCAGCTTCCCTGTGGCCGGGAAGTGCAAACGTACACGTTTTCGGCTGAAAACGCGTTTTCCGGCGAAAACGCACACCACGGCTCTTTCTGGGAAAAAGCAAGCACGGAGGACGAGAATCGCTTTTGCCCTGCGTAGCGTTCCGCGCAGCGGGTAGAACCAGGCAGCGAATTCCCGGCTAGCAGCTTCCCTGTTGCCGGGAAGTGCAAACGTACACGTTTTCGGCCGAAAACGCGTTTTCCGGCGAAAACGCACACCACGGCTCTTTCTGAGAAAAAGCAAGCACGGAGGACGAGAATCGCTTTTGCCCTGCGTAGCGTTCCGGGCAGCGGGTAGAACCAGGCAGAGAATTCCCGGCTAGCAGCTTCCCTGTGGCGGGGAAGTGCAAACGTACACGTTTTCGGCCGAAAACGCGTTTTCCGGCGAAAACGCACACCACGGCTCTTTCTGAGAAAAAGCAAGCACGGAGGACGAGAATCGCTTTTGCCCTGCGTAGCGTTTCGGGCAGCGAGTAGAACCAGGCAGAGAATTCCCGGCTAGCAGCTTCCCTGTGGCCGGGAAGTGGAAACGTACACGTTTTCGGCCGAAAACGCGTTTTCCGGCGAAAACGCACACCACGGCTCTTTCTGAGAAAAAGCAAGCACGGAGGACGAGAATCGCTTTTGCCCTGCGTAGCGTTCCGGGCAGCGGGTAGAACCAGGCAGAGAATTCCCGGCTAGCAGCTTCCCTGTGGCCGGGAAGTGCAAACGTACACGTTTTCGGCCGAAAACACGTTTTCCGGCGAAAACGCACACCACGGCTCTTTCTGAGAAAAAGCAAGCACGGAGGACGAGAATCGCTTTTGCCCTGCGTAGCGTTCCGGGCAGCGGGTAGAACCAGGCAGAGAATTCCCGGCTAGCAGCTTCCCTGTGGCGGGGAAGTGCAAACGTACACGTTTTCGGCCGAAAACGCGTTTTCCGGCGAAAACGCACACCACGGCTCTTTCTGAGAAAAAGCAAGCACGGAGGACGAGAATCGCTTTTGCCCTGCGTAGCGTTCCGCGCAGCGGGTAGAACCAGGCAGAGAATTCCCGGCTAGCAGCTTCCCTGTGGAGGGGAAGTGCAAACGTACACGTTTTCGGCCGAAAACGCGTTTTCCGGCGAAAACGCACACCACGGCTCTTCCTGAGTAAAAGCAAGCACGGAGGACGAGAATCGCTTTTGCCCTGCGTAGCGTTCCGGGCAGCGGGTAGAACCAGGCAGAGAATTCCCGGCTAGCAGCTTCCCTGTGGCCGGGAAGTGCAAACGTACACGTTTTCGGCCGAAAACGCGTTTTCCGGTGAAAACGCACACCACGGCTCTTTCTGAGAAAAAGCAAGCACGGAGGACGAGAATCGCTTTTGCCCTGCGTAGCGTTCCGGGCAGCGGGTACAACCAGGCAGAGAATTCCCGGCTAGCAGCTACCCTGTGGCGGGGAAGTGCAAACGTACACGTTTTCGGCCGAAAACGCGTTTTCCGGCGAAAACGCACACCACGGCTCTTTCTGAGAAAAAGCAAGCACGGAGGACGAGAATCGCTTTTGCCCTGCGTAGCGTTCCGGGCAGCGGGTAGAACCAGGCAGAGAATTCCCGGCTAGCAGCTTCCCTGTGGCGGGGAAGTGCAAACGTACACGTTTTCGGCCGAAAACGCGTTTTCCGGCGAAAACGCACACCACGGCTCTTTCTGAGAAAAAGCAAGCACGGAGGACGAGAATCGCTTTTGCCCTGCGTAGCGTTCCGGGCAGCGGGTAGAACCAGGCAGAGAATTCCCGGCTAGCACCTTCCCTGTGGCCGGGAACTGCAAACGTACACGTTTTCGGCCGAAAACGCGTTTTCCGGCGAAAACGCACACCACGGCTCTTTCTGAGAAAAAGCAAGCACGGAGGACGAGAATCGCTTTTGCCCTGCGTAGCGTTCCGCGCAGCGGGTAGAACCAGGCAGAGAATTCCCGGCTAGCAGCTTCCCTGTGGCGGGGAAGTGCAAACGTACACGTTTTCGGCTGAAAACGCGTTTTCCGGCGAAAACGCACACCACGGCTCTTTCTGGGAAAAAGCAAGCACGGAGGACGAGAATCGCTTTTGCCCTGCGTAGCGTTCCGCGCAGCGGGTAGAACCAGGCAGCGAATTCCCGGCTAGCAGCTTCCCTGTGGCCGGGAAGTGCAAACGTACACGTTTTCGGCCGAAAACGCGTTTTCCGGCGAAAACGCACACCACGGCTCTTTCTGAGAAAAAGCAAGCACGGAGGACGAGAATCGCTTTTGCCCTGCGTAGCGTTCCGGGCAGCGGGTAGAACCAGGCAGAGAATTCCCGGCTAGCAGCTTCCCTGTGGCGGGGAAGTGCAAACGTACACGTTTTCGGCCGAAAACGCGTTTTCCGGCGAAAACGCACACCACGGCTCTTTCTGAGAAAAAGCAAGCACGGAGGACGAGAATCGCTTTTGCCCTGCGTAGCGTTTCGGGCAGCGAGTAGAACCAGGCAGAGAATTCCCGGCTAGCAGCTTCCCTGTGGCCGGCAAGTGCAAACGTACACGTTTTCGGCCGAAAACGCGTTTTCCGGCGAAAACGCACACCACGGCTCTTTCTGAGAAAAAGCAAGCACGGAGGACGAGAATCGCTTTTGCCCTGCGTAGCGTTCCGGGCAGCGGGTAGAACCAGGCAGAGAATTCCCGGCTAGCAGCTTCCCTGTGGCGGGGAAGTGCAAACGTACACGTTTTCGACCGAAAACGCGCTTTCCGGTGAAAACGCACACCACGGCTCTTTCTGAGAAAAAGCAAGCACGGAGGACGAGAATCGCTTTTGCCCTGCGTAGCGTTCCGGGCAGCGGGTAGAACCAGGCAGAGAATTCCCGGTAGCAGCTTCCCTGTGGCGGGGAAGTGCAAACGTACACGTTTTCGCCATAAAACGCGTTTTCCGGTGAAAACGCACACCACGGCTCTTCGTGAGAAAAAGCAAGCACGGAGGACGATAATCGCTTTTGCCCTGCGTAGCGTTCCGGGCAGCGGGTAGAACCAGGCAGAGAATTCCCGGCTAGCAGCTTCCCTGTGGCCGGGAAGTGGAAACGTACACGTTTTCGGCCGAAAACGCGTTTTCCGGCGAAAACGCACACCACGGCTCTTTCTGAGAAAAAGCAAGCACGGAGGACGAGAATCGCTTTTGCCCTGCGTAGCGTTCCGGGCAGCGGGTAGAACCAGGCAGAGAATTCCCGGCTAGCAGCTTCCCTGTGGCGGGGAAGTGCAAACGTACACGTTTTCGGCCGAAAACGCGTTTTCCGGCGAAAACGCACACCACGGCTCTTTCTGAGAAAAAGCAAGCACGGAGGACGAGAATCGCTTTTGCCCTGCGTAGCGTTCCGGGCAGCGGGTAGAACCAGGCAGAGAATTCCCGGCTAGCAGCTTCCCTGTGGCCGGGAAGTGCAAACGTACACATTTTCGCCATAAAACGCGTTTTCCGGCGAAAACGCACACCACGGCTCTTTCTGAGAAAAAGCAAGCACGGAGGACGAGAATCGCTTTTGCCCTGCGTAGCGTTCCGGGCAGCGGGTAGAACCAGGCAGAGAATTCCCGGCTAGAAGCTTCCCTGTGGCCGGGAAGTGCAAACGTACACGTTTTCGGCCGAAAACGCGTTTTCCGGCGAAAACGCACACCACGGCTCTTTCTGAGAAAAGCAAGCACGGAGGACGAGAATCGCTTTTGCCCTGCGTAGCGTTCCGGGCAGCGGATAGAACCAGGCAGAGAATTCCCGGCTAGCAGCTTCGCTGTGGCCGGGAAGTGCAAACGTACACGTTTTCGGCCGAAAACCCGTTTTCCGGCGAAAACGCACACCACGGCTCTTGCTGAGATAAAGCAAGCATGGAGGACGAGAATCGCTTTTGCCCTGCGTAGCGTTCCGGGCAGCGGGTAGAACCAGGCAGAGAATTCCTGGCTAGCAGCTTCCCTGTGGCCGGGAAGTGCAAACGTACACGTTTTCGGCCGAAAACGCGTTTTCCGGCGAAAACGCACACCACGGCTCTTTCTGAGAAAAAGCAAGCACGGAGGACGAGAATCGCTTTTGCCCTGCGTAGCGTTCCGGGCAGCGGGTAGAACCAGGCAGAGAATTCCCGGCTAGCAGCTTCCCTGTGGCGGGGAAGTGCAAACGTACACGTTTTCGGCCGAAAACGCGCTTTCCGGTGAAAACGCACACCACGGCTCTTTCTGAGAAAAAGCAAGCACGGAGGACGAGAATCGCTTTTGCCCTGCGTAGCGTTCCGGGCAGCGGGTAGAACCAGGCAGAGAATTCCCGGCTAGCAGCTTCCCTGTGGCGGGGAAGTGCAAACGTACACGTTTTCGCCATAAAACGCGTTTTCCGGTGAAAACGCACACCACGGCTCTTCGTGAGAAAAAGCAAGCACGGAGGACGATAATCGCTTTTGCCCTGCGTAGCGTTCCGGGCAGCGGGTAGAACTAGGCAGAGAATTCCCGGCTAGCAGCTTCCCTGTGGCCGGGAAGTGGAAACGTACACGTTTTCGGCCGAAAACGCGTTTTCCGGCGAAAACGCACACCACGGCTCTTTCTGAGAAAAAGCAAGCACGGAGGACGAGAATCGCTTTTGCCCTGCGTAGCGTTCCGGGCAGCGGGTAGAACCAGGCAGAGAATTCCCGGCTAGCAGCTTCCCTGTGGCGGGGAAGTGCAAACGTACACGTTTTCGGCCGAAAACGCGTTTTCCGGCGAAAACGCACACCACGGCTCTTTCTGAGAAAAAGCAAGCACGGAGGACGAGAATCGCTTTTGCCCTGCGTAGCGTTCCGGGCAGCGGGTAGAACCAGGCAGAGAATTCCCGGCTAGCAGCTTCCCTGTGGCCGGGAAGTGCAAACGTACACGTTTTCGCCATAAAACGCGTTTTCCGGTGAAAACGCACACCACGGCTCTTTCTGAGAAAAAGCAAGCACGGAGGACGAGAATCGCTTTTGCCCTGCGTAGCGTTCCGGGCAGCGGGTAGAACCAGGCAGAGAATTCCCGGCTAGCAGCTTCCCTGTGGCGGGGAAGTGCAAACGTACACGTTTTCGGCCGAAAACGCGTTTTCCGGCGAAAACGCACACCACGGCTCTTTCTGAGAAAAAGCAAGCACGGAGGACGAGAATCGCTTTTGCCCTGCGTAGCGTTCCGGGCAGCGGGTAGAACCAGGCAGCGAATTCCCGGCTAGCAGCTTCCCTGTGGCGGGGAAGTGCAAACGTACACGTTTTCGGCCGAAAACCCGTTTTCCGGCGAAAACGCACACCACGGCTCTTGCTGAGATAAAGCAAGCACGGAGGACGAGAATCGCTTTTGCCCTGCGTAGCGTTCCGGGCAGCGGGTAGAACCAGGCAGAGAATTCCCGGCTAGCAGCTTCCCTGTGGCGGGGAAGTGCAAACGTACACGTTTTCGGCTGAAAACGCGTTTTCCGGCGAAAACGCACACCACGGCTCTTTCTGGGAAAAAGCAAGCACGGAGGACGAGAATCGCTTTTGCCCTGCGTAGCGTTCCGCGCAGCGGGTAGAACCAGGCAGCGAATTCCCGGCTAGCAGCTTCCCTGTTGCCGGGAAGTGCAAACGTACACGTTTTCGGCCGAAAACGCGTTTTCCGGCGAAAACGCACACCACGGCTCTTTCTGAGAAAAAGCAAGCACGGAGGACGAGAATCGCTTTTGCCCTGCGTAGCGTTCCGGGCAGCGGGTAGAACCAGGCAGAGAATTCCCGGCTAGCAGCTTCCCTGTGGCGGGGAAGTGCAAACGTACACGTTTTCGGCCGAAAACGCGTTTTCCGGCGAAAACGCACACCACGGCTCTTTCTGAGAAAAAGCAAGCACGGAGGACGAGAATCGCTTTTGCCCTGCGTAGCGTTTCGGGCAGCGAGTAGAACCAGGCAGAGAATTCCCGGCTAGCAGCTTCCCTGTGGCCGGGAAGTGGAAACGTACACGTTTTCGTCCGAAAACGCGTTTTCCGGCGAAAACGCACACCACGGCTCTTTCTGAGAAAAAGCAAGCACGGAGGACGAGAATCGCTTTTGCCCTGCGTAGCGTTCCGGGCAGCGGGTAGAACCAGGCAGAGAATTCCCGGCTAGCAGCTTCCCTGTGGCCGGGAAGTGCAAACGTACACGTTTTCGGCCGAAAACACGTTTTCCGGCGAAAACGCACACCACGGCTCTTTCTGAGAAAAAGCAAGCACGGAGGACGAGAATCGCTTTTGCCCTGCGTAGCGTTCCGGGCAGCGGGTAGAACCAGGCAGAGAATTCCCGGCTAGCAGCTTCCCTGTGGCTGGGAAGTGCAAACGTACACGTTTTCGAACGAAAACGCGTTTTCCGGCGAAAACGCACACCACGGCTCTTGCTGAGATAAAGCAAGCATGGAGGACGAGAATCGCTTTTGCCCTGCGTAGCGTTCCGGGCAGCGGGTAGAACCAGGCAGAGAATTCCTGGCTAGCAGCTTCCCTGTGGCCGGGAAGTGCAAACGTACACGTTTTCGGCCGAAAATGCGTTTTCCGGCGAAAACGCACACCACGGCTCTTTCTGAGAAAAAGCAAGCACGGAGGACGAGAATCGCTTTTGCCCTGCGTAGCGTTCCGGGCAGCGGGTAGAACCAGGCAGAGAATTCCCGGCTAGCAGCTTCCCTGTGGCGGGGAAGTGCAAACGTACACGTTTTCGGCCGAAAACGCGTTTTCCGGCGAAAACGCACACCACGGCTCTTTCTGAGAAAAAGCAAGCACGGAGGACGAGAATCGCTTTTGCCCTGCGTAGCGTTTCGGGCAGCGAGTAGAACCAGGCAGAGAATTCCCGGCTAGCAGCTTCCCTGTGGCCGGCAAGTGCAAACGTACACGTTTTCGGCCGAAAACGCGTTTTCCGGCGAAAACGCACACCACGGCTCTTTCTGAGAAAAAGCAAGCACGGAGGACGAGAATCGCTTTTGCCCTGCGTAGCGTTCCGGGCAGCGGGTAGAACCAGGCAGAGAATTCCCGTCTAGCAGCTTCCCTGTGGCCGGGAAGTGCAAACGTACACGTTTTCGGCCGAAAACGCGCTTTCCGGTGAAAACGCACACCACGGCTCTTTCTGAGAAAAAGCAAGCACGGAGGACGAGAATCGCTTTTGCCCTGCGTAGCGTTCCGGGCAGCGGGTAGAACCAGGCAGAGAATTCCCGGCTAGCAGCTTCCCTGTGGCGGGGAAGTGCAAACGTACACGTTTTCGCCATAAAACGCGTTTTCCGGTGAAAACGCACACCACGGCTCTTCGTGAGAAAAAGCAAGCACGGAGGACGAGAATCGCTTTTGCCCTGCGTAGCGTTCCGGGCAGCGGGTAGAACCAGGCAGCGAATTCCCGGCTAGCAGCTTCCCTGTGGCGGGGAAGTGCAAACGTACACGTTTTCGGCCGAAAACCCGTTTTCCGGCGAAAACGCACACCACGGCTCTTGCTGAGATAAAGCAAGCACGGAGGACGAGAACCGCTTTTGCCCTGCGTAGCGTTCCGGGCAGCGGGTAGAACCAGGCAGAGAATTCCCGGCTAGCAGCTTCCCTGTGGCGGGGAAGTGCAAACGTACACGTTTTCGGCTGAAAACGCGTTTTCCGGCGAAAACGCACACCACGGCTCTTTCTGGGAAAAAGCAAGCACGGAGGACGAGAATCGCTTTTGCCCTGCGTAGCGTTCCGCGCAGCGGGTAGAACCAGGCAGCGAATTCCCGGCTAGCAGCTTCCCTGTTGCCGGGAAGTGCAAACGTACACGTTTTCGGCCGAAAACGCGTTTTCCGGCGAAAACGCACACCACGGCTCTTTCTGAGAAAAAGCAAGCACGGAGGACGAGAATCGCTTTTGCCCTGCGTAGCGTTCCGGGCAGCGGGTAGAACCAGGCAGAGAATTCCCGGCTAGCAGCTTCCCTGTGGCGGGGAAGTGCAAACGTACACGTTTTCGGCCGAAAACGCGTTTTCCGGCGAAAACGCACACCACGGCTCTTTCTGAGAAAAAGCAAGCACGGAGGACGAGAATCGCTTTTGCCCTGCGTAGCGTTTCGGGCAGCGAGTAGAACCAGGCAGAGAATTCCCGGCTAGCAGCTTCCCTGTGGCCGGGAAGTGGAAACGTACACGTTTTCGTCCGAAAACGCGTTTTCCGGCGAAAACGCACACCACGGCTCTTTCTGAGAAAAAGCAAGCACGGAGGACGAGAATCGCTTTTGCCCTGCGTAGCGTTCCGGGCAGCGGGTAGAACCAGGCAGAGAATTCCCGGCTAGCAGCTTCCCTGTGGCCGGGAAGTGCAAACGTACACGTTTTCGGCCGAAAACACGTTTTCCGGCGAAAACGCACACCACGGCTCTTTCTGAGAAAAAGCAAGCACGGAGGACGAGAATCGCTTTTGCCCTGCGTAGCGTTCCGGGCAGCGGGTAGAACCAGGCAGAGAATTCCCGGCTAGCAGCTTCCCTGTGGCTGGGAAGTGCAAACGTACACGTTTTCGGCCGAAAACGCATTTTCCGGCGAAAACGCACACCACGGCTCTTTCTGAGAAAAAGCAAGCACGGAGGACGAGAATCGCTTTTGCCCTGCGTAGCGTTCCGGGCAGCGGGTAGAACCAGGCAGAGAATTCCCGGTTAGCAGCTTCCCTGTGGCCGGGAAGTGCAAACGTACAAGTTTTCGGCCGAAAACGCGTTTTCCGGCGAAAACGCATACCACGGCTCTTTCTGAGAAAAAGCAAGCACGGAGGACGAGAATCGCTTTTGCCCTGCGTACCGTTCCGGGCAGCGGTTAGATCCAGGCAGCGAATTCCCGGCTAGCAGCTTCCCTGTGGCCGGGAAGTGCAAACGTACACGTTTTCGGCCGAAAACGCGTTTTCCGGCGAAAACGCACACCACGGCTCTTTCTGAGAAAAAGCAAGCACGGAGGACGAGAATCGCTTTTGCCCTGCGTAGCGTTCCGGGCAGCGGGTAGAACCAGGCAGAGAATTCCCGGCTGGCAGCTTCGCTGTGGCCGGGAAGTGCAAACGTACAAGTTTTCGGCCGAAAACGCGTTTTCCGGCAAAAACGCACACCACGGCTCTTTCTGAGAAAAAGCAAGCACGGAGGACGAGAATCGCTTTTGCCCTGCGTAGCGTTCCGGGCAGCGGGTAGAACCAGGCAGAGAATTCCCGGCTAGCAGCTTCCCTGTGGCCGGGAAGTGCAAACGTACACGTTTTCGCCATAAAACGCGTTTTCCGGCGAAAACGCACACCACGGCTCTTTCTGAGAAAAAGCAAGCACGGAGGACGAGAACCGCTTTTGCCCTGCGTAGCGTTCCGGGCAGCGGGTAGAACCAGGCAGCGAATTCCCGGCTAGCAGCTTCCCTGTGGCGGGGAAGTGCAAACGTACACGTTTTCGGCCGAAAACGCGTTTTCCGGCGAAAACGCACACCACGGCTCTTTCTGAGAAAAAGCAAGCACGGAGGACGAGAACCGCTTTTGCCCTTCGTAGCGTTCCGGGCAGCGGGTAGAACCAGGCAGAGAATTCCCGGCTAGCAGCTTCCCTGTGGCGGGGAAGTGCAAACGTACACGTTTTCGGCCGAAAACGCGTTTTCCGGCCAAAACGCACACCACGGCTCTTTCTGAGAAAAAGCAAGCACGGAGGACGAGAACCGCTTTTGCCCTGCGTAGCGTTCCGGGCAGCGGGTAGAACCAGGCAGAGAATTCGCGGCTAGCAGCTTCCCTGTGGCGGGGAAGTGCAAACGTACACGTTTTCGGCCGAAAACTCGTTTTCCGGCGAAAACGCACACCACGGCTCTTTCTGAGAAAAAGCAAGCACGGAGGACGAGAATCGCTTTTGCCCTGCGTAGCGTTCCGGGCAGCGGGTAGAACCAGGCAGAGAATTCCCGGCTAGCAGCTTCGCTGTGGCCGGGAAGTGCAAACGTACACGTTTTCGGCCGAAAACGCGTTTTCCGGCGAAAACGCACACCACGGCTCTTTCTGAGAAAAAGCAAGCACGGAGGACGAGAATCGCTTTTGCCCTGCGTAGCGTTCCGGGCAGCGGGTAGAACCAGGCAGAGAATTCCCGGCTAGCAGCTTCCCTGTGGCGGGGAAGTGCAAACGTACACGTTTTCGGACGAAAACGCGTTTTCCGGCGAAAACGCACACCACGGCTCTTTCTGAGAAAAAGCAAGCACGGAGGACGAGAATCGCTTTTGCCCTGCGTAGCGTTTCGGGCAGCGGGTAGAACCAGGCAGAGAATTCCCGGCTAGCAGCTTCCCTGTGGCCGGGAAGTGGAAACGTACACGTTTTCGGCCGAAAACGCGTTTTCCGGCGAAAACGCACACCACGGCTCTTTCTGAGAAAAAGCAAGCACGGAGGACGAGAATCGCTTTTGCCCTGCGTAGCGTTCCGGGCAGCGGGTAGAACCAGGCAGAGAATTCCCGGCTAGCAGCTTCCCTGTGGCCGGGAAGTGCAAACGTACACGTTTTCGGCTGAAAACGCGTTTTCCGGCGAAAACGCACACCACGGCTCTTTCTGGGAAAAAGCAAGCACGGAGGACGAGAATCGCTTTTGCCCTGCCTACCGTTCCGGGCAGCGGGTAGAACCAGGCAGAGAATTCCCGGCTAGCAGCTTCCCTGTGGCGGGGAAGTGCAAACGTACACGTTTTCGGCCGAAAACGCGTTTTCCGGAGAAAACGTACACCACGGCTCTTTCTGAGAAAAAGCAAGCATGGAGGACGAGAATCGCTTTTGCCCTGCGTAGCGTTCCGGGCAGCGGGTAGAACCAGGCAGAGAATTCCCGGCTAGCAGCTTCCCTGTGGCCGGGAAGTGCAAACGTACACGTTTTCGGCTGAAAACGCGTTTTCCGGCGAAAACGCACACCACGGCTCTTTCTGAGAAAAAGCAAGCACGGAGGACGAGAATCGCTTTTGCCCTGCGTAGCGTTCCGGGCAGCGGGTAGAACCAGGCAGAGAATTCCCGGCTAGCAGCTTCGCTGTGGCCGGGAAGTGCAAACGTACACGTTTTCGGCCGAAAATGCGTTTTCCGGCGAAAACGCACACCACGGCTCTTTCTGAGAAAAAGCAAGCACGGAGGACGAGAACCGCTTTTGCCCTGCGTAGCGTTCCGGGCAGCGGGTAGAACCAGGCAGCGAATTCCCGGCTAGCAGCTTCCCTGTGGCGGGGAAGTGCAAACGTACACGTTTTCGGCCGAAAACGCGTTTTCCGGCGAAAACGCACACCACGGCTCTTTCTGAGAAAAAGCAAGCACGGAGGACGAGAATCGCTTTTGCCCTGCGTAGCGTTCCGGGCAGCGGGTAGAACCAGGCAGAGAATTCCCGGCTAGCAGCTTCCCTGTGGCCGGGAAGTGCAAACGTACACGTTTTCGCCATAAAACGCGTTTTCCGGCGAAAACGCACACCACGGCTCTTTCTGAGAAAAAGCAAGCACGGAGGACGAGAACCGCTTTTGCCCTGCGTAGCGTTCCGGGCAGCGGGTAGAACCAGGCAGAGAATTCCCGGCTAGCAGCTTCCCTGTGGCGGGGAAGTGCAAACGTACACGTTTTCGGCCGAAAACGCGTTTTCCGGCGAAAACGCACACCACGGCTCTTTCTGGGAAAAAGCAAGCACGGAGGACGAGAATCGCTTTTGCCCTGCGTAGCGTTCCGCGCAGCGGGTAGAACCAGGCAGCGAATTCCCGGCTAGCAGCTTCCCTGTTGCCGGGAAGTGCAAACGTACACGTTTTCGGCCGAAAACGCGTTTTCCGGCGAAAACGCACACCACGGCTCTTTCTGAGAAAAAGCAAGCACGGAGGACGAGAATCGCTTTTGCCCTGCGTAGCGTTCCGGGCAGCGGGTAGAACCAGGCAGAGAATTCCCGGCTAGCAGCTTCCCTGTGGCCGGGAAGTGCAAACGTACACGTTTTCGGCCGAAAACGCGTTTTCCGGCGAAAACGCACACCACGGCTCTTTCTGAGAAAAAGCAAGCACGGAGGACGAGAATCGCTTTTGCCCTGCCTACCGTTCCGGGCAGCGGGTAGAACCAGGCAGAGAATTCCCGGCTAGCAGCTTCCCTGTGGCGGGGAAGTGCAAACGTACACGTTTTCGGCCGAAAACGCGTTTTCCGGCGAAAACGCACACCACGGCTCTTTCTGAGAAAAAGCAAGCACGGAGGACGAGAATCGCTTTTGCCCTGCGTAGCGTTCCGGGCAGCGGGTAGAACCAGGCAGAGAATTCCCGGCTAGCAGCTTCCCTGTGGCCGGGAAGTGCAAACGTACACGTTTTCGCCATAAAACGCGTTTTCCGGCGAAAACGCACACCACGGCTCTTTCTGAGAAAAAGCAAGCACGGAGGACGAGAATCGCCTTTGCCCTGCGTAGCGTTCCGCGCAGCGGGTAGAACCAGGCAGAGAATTCCCGGATAGCAGCTTCGCTGTGGCCGGGAAGTGCAAACGTACACGTTTTCGGCCGAAAACGCGTTTTCCGGCGAAAACGCACACCACGGCTCTTTCTGAGAAAAAGCAAGCACGGAGGACGAGAATCGCTTTTGCCCTGCGTAGCGTTCCGGGCAGCGGGTAGAACCAGGCAGAGAATTCCCGGCTAGCAGCTTCCCTGTGGCGGGGAAGTGCAAACGTACACGTTTTCGGACGAAAACGCGTTTTCCGGCGAAAACACACACCACGGCTCTTTCTGAGAAAAAGCAAGCACGGAGGACGAGAATCGCTTTTGCCCTGCGTAGCGTTCCGGGCAGCGGGTAGAACCAGGCAGCGAATTCCCGGCTAGCAGCTTCCCTGTGTCGGGGAAGTGCAAACGTACACGTTTTCGGCCGAAAACGCGTTTTCCGGCGAAAACGCACACCACGGCTCTTTCTGAGAAAAAGCAAGCACGGAGGACGAGAATCGCTTTTGCCCTGCGTAGCGTTCCGGGCAGCGGGTAGAACCAGGCAGAGAATTCCCGGCTAGCAGCTTGCCTGTGGCCGGGAAGTGCAAACGTACACGTTTTCGGCCGAAAACGCGTTTTCCGGCGAAAACGCACACCCCGGCTCTTTCTGAGAAAAAGCAAGCACGGAGGACGAGAACCGCTTTTGCCCTGCGTAGCGTTCCGGGCAGCGGGTAGAACCAGGCAGAGAATTCCCGGCTAGCAGCTTCCCTGTGGCGGGGAAGTGCAAACGTACACGTTTCCGGCCGAAAACGCGTTTTCCGGCGAAAACGCACACCACGGCTCTTTCTGAGAAAAACAAGCACGGAGGACGAGAACCGCTTTTGCCCTGCGTAGCGTTCCGGGCAGCGGGTAGAACCAGGCAGAGAATTCCCGGCTAGCAGCTTCCCTGTGGCGGGGAAGTGCAAACGTACACGTTTTCGGCCGAAAACGCGTTTTCCGGCGAAAACGCACACCACGGCTCTTTCTGAGAAAAAGCAAGCACGGAGGACGAGAACCGCTTTTGCCCTGCGTAGCGTTCCGGGCAGCGGGTAGAACCAGGCAGAGAATTCCCGTCTAGCAGCTTCCCTGTGGCGGGGAAGTGCAAACGTACACGTTTTCGGCCGAAAACGCGTTTTCCGGCGAAAACGCACACCACGGCTCTTTCTGAGAAAAAGCAAGCACGGAGGACGAGAACCGCTTTTGCCCTGCGTAGCGTTCCGGGCAGCGGGTAGAACCAGGCAGAGAATTCCCGGCTAGCAGCTTCCCTGTGGCGGGGAAGTGCAAACGTACACGTTTTCGGCCGAAAACGCGTTTTCCGGCGAAAACGCACACCACGGCTCTTTCTGAGAAAAAGCAAGCACGGAGGACGAGAACCGCTTTTGCCCTGCGTAGCGTTCCGGGCAGCGGGTAGAACCAGGCAGAGAATTCCCGTCTAGCAGCTTCCCTGTGGCCGGGAAGTGCAAACGTACACGTTTTCGCCATAAAACGCGTTTTCCGGCGAAAACGCACACCACGGCTCTTTCTGAGAAAAAGCAAGCACGGAGGACGAGAACCGCTTTTGCCCTGCGTAGCGTTCCGGGCAGCGGGTAGAACCAGGCAGCGAATTCCCGGCTAGCAGCTTCCCTGTGGCGGGGAAGTGCAAACGTACACGTTTTCGGCCGAAAACGCGTTTTCCGGCGAAAAAGCACACCACGGCTCTTTCTGAGAAAAAGCAAGCACGGAGGACGAGAATCGCTTTTGTCCTGCGTAGCGTTCCGGGCAGCGGGTAGAACCAGGCAGAGAATTCCCGGCTAGCAGCTTCCCTGTGGCCGGGAAGTGCAAACGTACACGTTTTCGCCATAAAACGCGTTTTCCGGCGAAAACGCACACCACGGCTCTTTCTGAGAAAAAGCAAGCACGGAGGACGAGAACCGCTTTTGCCCTGCGTAGCGTTCCGGGCAGCGGGTAGAACCAGGCAGAGAATTCCCGGCTAGCAGCTTCCCTGTGGCGGGGAAGTGCAAACGTACACGTTTTCGGCCGAAAACGCGTTTTCCGGCGAAAACGCACACCACGGCTCTTTCTGAGAAAAAGCAAGCACGGAGGACGAGAATCGCCTTTGCCCTGCGTAGCGTTCCGCGCAGCGGGTAGAACCAGGCAGAGAATTCCCGGCTAGCAGCTTCCCTGTGGCGGGGAAGTGCAAACGTACACGTTTTCGGCCGAAAACGCGTTTTCCGGCGAAAACGCACACCACGGCTCTTTCTGAGAAAAAGCAAGCACGGAGGACGAGAATCGCTTTTGCCCTGCGTAGCGTTCCGGGCAGCGGGTAGAACCAGGCAGAGAATTCACGGCTAGCAGCTTCCCTGTGGCGGGGAAGTGCAAACGTACACGTTTTCGGACGAAAACGCGTTTTCCGGCGAAAACACACACCACGGCTCTTTCTGAGAAAAAGCAAGCACGGAGGACGAGAATCGCTTTTGCCCTGCGTAGCGTTCCGGGCAGCGGGTAGAACCAGGCAGAGAATTCCCGGCTAGCAGCTTCCCTGTGGCCGGGAAGTGCAAACGTACACGTTTTCGGCCGAAAACGCGTTTTCCGGCGAAAACGCACACCACGGCTCTTTCTGAGAAAAAGCAAGCACGGAGGACGAGAATCGCTTTTGCCCTGCGTAGCGTTCCGGGCAGCGGGTAGAACCAGGCAGAGAATTCCCGGCTAGCAGCTTGCCTGTGGCCGGGAAGTGCAAACGTACACGTTTTCGGCCGAAAACGCATTTTCCGGCGAAAACGCACACCACGGCTCTTTCTGAGAAAAAGCAAGCACGGAGGACGAGAACCGCTTTTGCCCTGCGTAGCGTTCCGGGCAGCGGGTAGAACCAGGCAGAGAATTCCCGGCTAGCAGCTTCCCTGTGGCGGGGAAGTGCAAACGTACACGTTTTCGGCCGAAAACGCGTTTTCCGGCGAAAACGCACACCACGGCTCTTTCTGAGAAAAAGCAAGCACGGAGGACGAGAACCGCTTTTGCCCTTCGTAGCGTTCCGGGCAGCGGGTAGAACCAGGCAGAGAATTCCCGGCTAGCAGCTTCCCTGTGGCGGGGAAGTGCAAACGTACACGTTTTCGGCCGAAAACGCGTTTTCCGGCCAAAACGCACACCACGGCTCTTTCTGAGAAAAAGCAAGCACGGAGGACGAGAACCGCTTTTGCCCTGCGTAGCGTTCAGGGCAGCGGGTAGAACCAGGCAGAAAATTCGCGGCTAGCAGCTTCCCTGTGGCGGGGAAGTGCAAACGTACACGTTTTCGGCCGAAAACGCGTTTTCCGGCGAAAACGCACACCACGGCTCTTTCTGAGAAAAAGCAAGCACGGAGGACGAGAACCGCTTTTGCCCTGCGTAGCGTTCCGGGCAGCGGGTAGAACCAGGCAGAGAATTCCCGGCTAGCAGCTTCCCTGTGGCGGGGAAGTGCAAACGTACACGTTTTCGGCCGAAAACGCGTTTTCCGGCCAAAACGCACACCACGGCTCTTTCTGAGAAAAAGCAAGCACGGAGGACGAGAACCGCTTTTGCCCTGCGTAGCGTTCCGGGCAGCGGGTAGAACCAGGCAGAGAATTCCCGGCTAGCAGCTTCCCTGTGGCCGGGAAGTGCAAACGTACACGTTTTCGGCCGAAAACTCGTTTTCCGGCGAAAACGCACACCACGGCTCTTTCTGAGAAAAAGCAAGCACGGAGGACGAGAATCGCCTTTGCCCTGCGTAGCGTTCCGCGCAGCGGGTAGAACCAGGCAGAGAATTCCCGGCTAGCAGCTTCCCTGTGGCCGGGAAGTGCAAACGTACACGTTTTCGAACGAAAACGCGTTTTCCGGCGAAAACGCACACCACGGCTCTTTCTGAGAAAAAGCAAGCACGGAGGACGAGAATCGCTTTTGCCCTGCGTAGCGTTCCGGGCAGCGGGTAGAACCAGGCAGCGAATTCCCGGCTAGCAGCTTCCCTGTGGCGGGGAAGTGCAAACGTACACGTTTTCGGCCGAAAACGCGTTTTCCGGCGAAAACGCACACCACGGCTCTTTCTGAGAAAAAGCAAGCACGGAGGACGAGAATCGCTTTTGCCCTGCGTAGCGTTCCGGGCAGCGGGTAGAACCAGGCAGAGAATTCCCGGCTAGCAGCTTCCCTGTGGCCGGGAAGTGGAAACGTACACGTTTTCGGCCGAAAACGCGTTTTCCGGCGAAAACGCACACCACGGCTCTTTCTGAGAAAAAGCAAGCACGGAGGACGAGAATCGCTTTTGCCCTGCGTAGCGTTCCGGGCAGCGGGTAGAACCAGGCAGAGAATTCCCGGCTAGCAGCTTCCCTGTGGCCGGGAAGTGCAAACGTACACGTTTTCGGCCGAAAACGCGTTTTCCGGCGAAAACGCACACCACGGCTCTTTCTGAGAAAAAGCAAGCACGGAGGACGAGAATCGCTTTTGTCCTGCCTACCGTTCCGGGCAGCGGGTAGAACCAGGCAGAGAATTCCCGGCTAGCAGCTTCCCTGTGGCGGGGAAGTGCAAACGTACACGTTTTCGGCCGAAAACGCGTTTTCCGGAGAAAACGTACACCACGGCTCTTTCTGAGAAAAAGCAAGCATGGAGGACGAGAATCGCTTTTGCCCTGCGTAGCGTTCCGGGCAGCGGGTAGAACCAGGCAGAGAATTCCCGGCTAGCAGCTTCCCTGTGGCCGGGAAGTGCAAACGTACACGTTTTCGGCCGAAAACGCGTTTTCCGGCGAAAACGCACACCACGGCTCTTTCTGAGAAAAAGCAAGCACGGAGGACGAGAATCGCTTTTGCCCTGCGTAGCGTTCCGGGCAGCGGGTAGAACCAGGCAGAGAATTCCCGGCTAGCAGCTTCGCTGTGGCCGGGAAGTGCAAACGTACACGTTTTCGGCCGAAAACGCGTTTTCCGGCGAAAACGCACACCACGGCTCTTTCTGAGAAAAAGCAAGCACGGAGGACGAGAACCGCTTTTGCCCTGCGTAGCGTTCCGGGCAGCGGGTAGAACCAGGCAGAGAATTCCCGGCTAGCAGCTTCCCTGTGGCGGGGAAGTGCAAACGTACACGTTTTCGCCATAAAACGCGTTTTCCGGCGAAAACGCACACCACGGCTCTTTCTGAGAAAAAGCAAGCACGGAGGACGAGAACCGCTTTTGCCCTGCGTAGCGTTCCGGGCAGCGGGTAGAACCAGGCAGAGAATTCCCGGCTAGCAGCTTCCCTGTGGTGGGGAAGTGCAAACGTACACGTTTTCGGCCGAAAACGCGTTTTCCGGCGAAAACGCACACCACGGCTCTTTCTGAGAAAAAGCAAGCACGGAGGACGAGAATCGCCTTTGCCCTGCGTAGCGTTCCGCGCAGCGGGTAGAACCAGGCAGAGAATTCCCGGATAGCAGCTTCCCTGTGGCCGGGAAGTGCAAACGTACACGTTTTCGGCCGAAAACGCGTTTTCCGGCGAAAACGCACACCACGGCTCTTTCTGAGAAAAAGCAAGCACGGAGGACGAGAATCGCTTTTGCCCTGCGTAGCGTTCCGGGCAGCGGGTAGAACCAGGCAGCGAATTCCCGGCTAGCAGCTTCCCTGTGTCGGGGAAGTGCAAACGTACACGTTTTCGGCCGAAAACGCGTTTTCCGGCGAAAACGCACACCACGGCTCTTTCTGAGAAAAAGCAAGCACGGAGGACGAGAACCGCTTTTGCCCTGCGTAGCGTTCCGGGCAGCGGGTAGAACCAGGCAGAGAATTCCCGGCTAGCAGCTTCCCTGTGGCCGGGAAGTGCAAACGTACACGTTTTCGGCCGAAAACTCGTTTTCCGGCGAAAACGCACACCACGGCTCTTTCTGAGAAAAAGCAAGCACGGAGGACGAGAATCGCTTTTGCCCTGCGTAGCGTTCCGGGCAGCGGGTAGAACCAGGCAGAGAATTCCCGGCTAGCAGCTTCGCTGTGGCCGGGAAGTGCAAACGTACACGTTTTCGGCCGAAAACGCGTTTTCCGGCGAAAACGCACACCACGGCTCTTTCTGAGAAAAAGCAAGCACGGAGGACGAGAATCGCTTTTGCCCTGCGTAGCGTTCCGGGCAGCGGGTAGAACCAGGCAGCGAATTCCCGGCTAGCAGCTTCCCTGTGGCGGGGAAGTGCAAACGTACACGTTTTCGGCCGAAAACGCGTTTTCCGGCGAAAACGCACACCACGGCTCTTTCTGAGAAAAAGCAAGCACGGAGGACGAGAATCGCTTTTGCCCTGCGTAGCGTTTCGGGCAGCGGGTAGAACCAGGCAGAGAATTCCCGGCTAGCAGCTTCCCTGTGGCCGGGAAGTGGAAACGTACACGTTTTCGGCCGAAAACGCGTTTTCCGGCGAAAACGCACACCACGGCTCTTTCTGAGAAAAAGCAAGCACGGAGGACGAGAATCGCTTTTGCCCTGCGTAGCGTTCCGGGCAGCGGGTAGAACCAGGCAGAGAATTCCCGGCTAGCAGCTTCCCTGTGGCGGGGAAGTGCAAACGTACACGTTTTCGGCCGAAAACGCGTTTTCCGGCGAAAACGCACACCACGGCTCTTTCTGGGAAAAAGCAAGCACGGAGGACGAGAATCGCTTTTGCCCTGCGTAGCGTTCCGCGCAGCGGGTAGAACCAGGCAGCGAATTCCCGGCTAGCAGCTTCCCTGTGGCCGGGAAGTGCAAACGTACACGTTTTCGGCCGAAAACGCGTTTTCCGGCGAAAACGCACACCACGGCTCTTTCTGAGAAAAAGCAAGCACGGAGGACGAGAATCGCTTTTGCCCTGCGTAGCGTTCCGGGCAGCGGGTAGAACCAGGCAGAGAATTCCCGGCTAGCAGCTTCCCTGTGGCCGGGAAGTGCAAACGTACACGTTTTCGGCCGAAAACGCGTTTTCCGGCGAAAACGCACACCACGGCTCTTTCTGAGAAAAAGCAAGCACGGAGGACGAGAATCGCTTTTGCCCTGCCTACCGTTCCGGGCAGCGGGTAGAACCAGGCAGAGAATTCCCGGCTAGCAGCTTCCCTGTGGCGGGGAAGTGCAAACGTACACGTTTTCGGCCGAAAACGCGTTTTCCGGAGAAAACGTACACCACGGCTCTTTCTGAGAAAAAGCAAGCATGGAGGACGAGAATCGCTTTTGCCCTGCGTAGCGTTCCGGGCAGCGGGTAGAACCAGGCAGAGAATTCCCGGCTAGCAGCTTCCCTGTGGCCGGGAAGTGCAAACGTACACGTTTTCGGCCGAAAACGCGTTTTCCGGCGAAAACGCACACCACGGCTCTTTCTGAGAAAAAGCAAGCACGGAGGACGAGAATCGCTTTTGCCCTGCGTAGCGTTCCGGGCAGCGGGTAGAACCAGGCAGAGAATTCCCGGCTAGCAGCTTCGCTGTGGCCGGGAAGTGCAAACGTACACGTTTTCGGCCGAAAACGCGTTTTCCGGCGAAAACGCACACCACGGCTCTTTCTGAGAAAAAGCAAGCACGGAGGACGAGAACCGCTTTTGCCCTGCGTAGCGTTCCGGGCAGCGGGTAGAACCAGGCAGCGAATTCCCGGCTAGCAGCTTCCCTGTGGCGGGGAAGTGCAAACGTACACGTTTTCGGCCGAAAACGCGTTTTCCGGCGAAAACGCACACCACGGCTCTTTCTGAGAAAAAGCAAGCACGGAGGACGAGAATCGCTTTTGCCCTGCGTAGCGTTCCGGGCAGCGGGTAGAACCAGGCAGAGAATTCCCGGCTAGCAGCTTCTCTGTGGCCGGAAGTGCAAACGTACACGTTTTCGGCCGAAAACGCGTTTTCCGGCGAAAACGCACACCACGGCTCTTTCTGAGAAAAAGCAAGCACGGAGGACGAGAATCGCTTTTGCCCTGCGTAGCGTTCCGGGCAGCGGGTAGAACCAGGCAGAGAATTCCCGGCTAGCAGCTTCGCTGTGGCCGGGAAGTGCAAACGTACACGTTTTCGAACGAAAACGCGTTTTCCGGCGAAAACGCACACCACGGCTCTTTCTGAGAAAAAGCAAGCACGGAGGACGAGAATCGCTTTTGCCCTGCGTAGCGTTCCGGGCAGCGGGTAGAACCAGGCAGAGAATTCCCGGCTAGCAGCTTCGCTGTGGCCGGGAAGTGCAAACGTACACGTTTTCGAACGAAAACGCGTTTTCCGGCGAAAACGCACACCACGGCTCTTTCTGAGAAAAAGCAAGCACGGAGGACGAGAATCGCTTTTGCCCTGCGTAGCGTTCCGGGCAGCGGGTAGAACCAGGCAGCGAATTCCCGGCTAGCAGCTTCCCTGTGGCGGGGAAGTGCAAACGTACACGTTTTCGGCCGAAAACGCGTTTTCCGGCGAAAACGCACACCACGGCTCTTTCTGAGAAAAAGCAAGCACGGAGGACGAGAATCGCTTTTGCCCTGCGTAGCGTTTCGGGCAGCGGGTAGAACCAGGCAGAGAATTCCCGGCTAGCAGCTTCCCTGTGGCCGGGAAGTGGAAACGTACACGTTTTCGGCCGAAAACGCGTTTTCCGGCGAAAACGCACACCACGGCTCTTTCTGAGAAAAAGCAAGCACGGAGGACGAGAATCGCTTTTGCCCTGCGTAGCGTTCCGGGCAGCGGGTAGAACCAGGCAGAGAATTCCCGGCTAGCAGCTTCCCTGTGGCCGGGAAGTGCAAACGTACACGTTTTCGGCCGAAAACGCGTTTTCCGGCGAAAACGCACACCACGGCTCTTTCTGAGAAAAAGCAAGCATGGAGGACGAGAATCGCTTTTGCCCTGCGTAGCGTTCCGGGCAGCGGGTAGAACCAGGCAGAGAATTCCCGGCTAGCAGCTTCCCTGTGGCCGGGAAGTGCAAACGTACACGTTTTCGGCCGAAAACGCGTTTTCCGGCGAAAACGCACACCACGGCTCTTTCTGAGAAAAAGCAAGCACGGAGGACGAGAACCGCTTTTGCCCTGCGTAGCGTTCCGGGCAGCGGGTAGAACCAGGCAGAGAATTCCCGGCTAGCAGCTTCCCTGTGGCCGGGAAGTGCAAACGTACACGTTTTCGCCATAAAACGCGTTTTCCGGCGAAAACGCACACCACGGCTCTTTCTGAGAAAAAGCAAGCACGGAGGACGAGAACCGCTTTTGCCCTGCGTAGCGTTCCGGGCAGCGGGTAGAACCAGGCAGAGAATTCCCGGCTAGCAGCTTCCCTGTGGCGGGGAAGTGCAAACGTACACGTTTTCGGCCGAAAACGCGTTTTCCGGCGAAAACGCACACCACGGCTCTTTCTGAGAAAAAGCAAGCACGGAGGACGAGAATCGCCTTTGCCCTGCGTAGCGTTCCGCGCAGCGGGTAGAACCAGGCAGAGAATTCCCGGCTAGCAGCTTCGCTGTGGCCGGGAAGTGCAAACGTACACGTTTTCGAACGAAAACGCGTTTTCCGGCGAAAACGCACACCACGGCTCTTTCTGAGAAAAAGCAAGCACGGAGGACGAGAATCGCTTTTGCCCTGCGTAGCGTTCCGGGCAGCGGGTAGAACCAGGCAGAGAATTCCCGGCTAGCAGCTTCGCTGTGGCCGGGAAGTGCAAACGTACACGTTTTCGAACGAAAACGCGTTTTCCGGCGAAAACGCACACCACGGCTCTTTCTGAGAAAAAGCAAGCACGGAGGACGAGAATCGCTTTTGCCCTGCGTAGCGTTCCGGGCAGCGGGTAGAACCAGGCAGCGAATTCCCGGCTAGCAGCTTCCCTGTGGCGGGGAAGTGCAAACGTACACGTTTTCGGCCGAAAACGCGTTTTCCGGCGAAAACGCACACCACGGCTCTTTCTGAGAAAAAGCAAGCACGGAGGACGAGAATCGCTTTTGCCCTGCGTAGCGTTTCGGGCAGCGGGTAGAACCAGGCAGAGAATTCCCGGCTAGCAGCTTCCCTGTGGCCGGGAAGTGGAAACGTACACGTTTTCGGCCGAAAACGCGTTTTCCGGCGAAAACGCACACCACGGCTCTTTCTGAGAAAAAGCAAGCACGGAGGACGAGAATCGCTTTTGCCCTGCGTAGCGTTCCGGGCAGCGGGTAGAACCAGGCAGAGAATTCCCGGCTAGCAGCTTCCCTGTGGCCGGGAAGTGCAAACGTACACGTTTTCGGCCGAAAACGCGTTTTCCGGCGAAAACGCACACCACGGCTCTTTCTGAGAAAAAGCAAGCATGGAGGACGAGAATCGCTTTTGCCCTGCGTAGCGTTCCGGGCAGCGGGTAGAACCAGGCAGAGAATTCCCGGCTAGCAGCTTCCCTGTGGCGGGGAAGTGCAAACGTACACGTTTTCGGCCGAAAACGCGTTTTCCGGCGAAAACGCACACCACGGCTCTTTCTGAGAAAAAGCAAGCACGGAGGACGAGAACCGCTTTTGCCCTGCGTAGCGTTCCGGGCAGCGGGTAGAACCAGGCAGAGAATTCCCGGCTAGCAGCTTCCCTGTGGCGGGGAAGTGCAAACGTACACGTTTTCGGCCGAAAACGCGCTTTCCGGCGAAAACGCACACCACGGCTCTTTCTGAGAAAAAGCAAGCACGGAGGACGAGAACCGCTTTTGCCCTGCGTAGCGTTCCGGGCAGCGGGTAGAACCAGGCAGAGAATTCCCGGCTAGCAGCTTCCCTGTGGCGGGGAAGTGCAAACGTACACGTTTTCGGCCGAAAACGCGTTTTGCGGCGAAAACGCACACCACGGCTCTTTCTGAGAAAAAGCAAGCACGGAGGACGAGAATCGCCTTTGGCCTGCGTAGCGTTCCGCGCAGCGGGTAGAACCAGGCAGAGAATTCCCGGATAGCAGCTTCCCTGTGGCCGGGAAGTGCAAACGTACACGTTTTCGGCCGAAAACGCGTTTTCCGGCGAAAACGCACACCACGGCTCTTTCTGAGAAAAAGCAAGCACGGAGGACGAGAATCGCTTTTGCCCTGCGTAGCGTTCCGGGCAGCGGGTAGAACCAGGCAGCGAATTCCCGGCTAGCAGCTTCCCTGTGTCGGGGAAGTGCAAACGTACACGTTTTCGGCCGAAAACGCGTTTTCCGGCGAAAACGCACACCACGGCTCTTTCTGAGAAAAAGCAAGCACGGAGGACGAGAACCGCTTTTGCCCTGCGTAGCGTTCCGGGCAGCGGGTAGAACCAGGCAGAGAATTCCCGGCTAGCAGCTTCCCTGTGGCCGGGAAGTGCAAACGTACACGTTTTCGGCCGAAAACTCGTTTTCCGGCGAAAACGCACACCACGGCTCTTTCTGAGAAAAAGCAAGCACGGAGGACGAGAATCGCTTTTGCCCTGCGTAGCGTTCCGGGCAGCGGGTAGAACCAGGCAGAGAATTCCCGGCTAGCAGCTTCGCTGTGGCCGGGAAGTGCAAACGTACACGTTTTCGGCCGAAAACGCGTTTTCCGGCGAAAACGCACACCACGGCTCTTTCTGAGAAAAAGCAAGCACGGAGGACGAGAATCGCTTTTGCCCTGCGTAGCGTTCCGGGCAGCGGGTAGAACCAGGCAGAGAATTCCCGGCTAGCAGCTTCCCTGTGGCGGGGAAGTGCAAACGTACACGTTTTCGGCCGAAAACGCGTTTTCCGGCGAAAACGCACACCACGGCTCTTTCTGAGAAAAAGCAAGCACGGAGGACGAGAATCGCTTTTGCCCTGCGTAGCGTTTCGGGCAGCGGGTAGAACCAGGCAGAGAATTCCCGGCTAGCAGCTTCCCTGTGGCCGGGAAGTGGAAACGTACACGTTTTCGGCCGAAAACGCGTTTTCCGGCGAAAACGCACACCACGGCTCTTTCTGAGAAAAAGCAAGCACGGAGGACGAGAATCGCTTTTGCCCTGCGTAGCGTTCCGGGCAGCGGGTAGAACCAGGCAGAGAATTCCCGGCTAGCAGCTTCCCTGTGGCGGGGAAGTGCAAACGTACACGTTTTCGGACGAAAACGCGTTTTCCGGCGAAAACGCACACCACGGCTCTTTCTGGGAAAAAGCAAGCACGGAGGACGAGAATCGCTTTTGCCCTGCGTAGCGTTCCGCGCAGCGGGTAGAACCAGGCAGCGAATTCCCGGCTAGCAGCTTCCCTGTGGCCGGGAAGTGCAAACGTACACGTTTTCGGCCGAAAACGCGTTTTCCGGCGAAAACGCACACCACGGCTCTTTCTGAGAAAAAGCAAGCACGGAGGACGAGAATCGCTTTTGCCCTGCGTAGCGTTCCGGGCAGCGGGTAGAACCAGGCAGAGAATTCCCGGCTAGCAGCTTCGCTGTGGCCGGGAAGTGCAAACGTACACGTTTTCGGCCGAAAACGCGTTTTCCGGCGAAAACGCACACCACGGCTCTTTCTGAGAAAAAGCAAGCACGGAGGACGAGAATCGCTTTTGCCCTGCCTACCGTTCCGGGCAGCGGGTAGAACCAGGCAGAGAATTCCCGGCTAGCAGCTTCCCTGTGGCGGGGAAGTGCAAACGTACACGTTTTCGGCCGAAAACGCGTTTTCCGGAGAAAACGTACACCACGGCTCTTTCTGAGAAAAAGCAAGCATGGAGGACGAGAATCGCTTTTGCCCTGCGTAGCGTTCCGGGCAGCGGGTAGAACCAGGCAGAGAATTCCCGGCTAGCAGCTTCCCTGTGGCCGGGAAGTGCAAACGTACACGTTTTCGGCCGAAAACGCGTTTTCCGGCGAAAACGCACACCACGGCTCTTTCTGAGAAAAAGCAAGCACGGAGGACGAGAATCGCTTTTGCCCTGCGTAGCGTTCCGGGCAGCGGGTAGAACCAGGCAGAGAATTCCCGGCTAGCAGCTTCGCTGTGGCCGGGAAGTGCAAACGTACACGTTTTCGGCCGAAAACGCGTTTTCCGGCGAAAACGCACACCACGGCTCTTTCTGAGAAAAAGCAAGCACGGAGGACGAGAACCGCTTTTGCCCTGCGTAGCGTTCCGGGCAGCGGGTAGAACCAGGCAGCGAATTCCCGGCTAGCAGCTTCCCTGTGGCGGGGAAGTGCAAACGTACACGTTTTCGGCCGAAAACGCGTTTTCCGGCGAAAACGCACACCACGGCTCTTTCTGAGAAAAAGCAAGCACGGAGGACGAGAATCGCTTTTGCCCTGCGTAGCGTTCCGGGCAGCGGGTAGAACCAGGCAGAGAATTCCCGGCTAGCAGCTTCCCTGTGGCCGGGAAGTGCAAACGTACACGTTTTCGGCCGAAAACGCGTTTTCCGGCGAAAACGCACACCACGGCTCTTTCTGAGAAAAAGCAAGCACGGAGGACGAGAATCGCTTTTGCCCTGCGTAGCGTTCCGGGCAGCGGGTAGAACCAGGCAGAGAATTCCCGGCTAGCAGCTTCGCTGTGGCCGGGAAGTGCAAACGTACACGTTTTCGAACGAAAACGCGTTTTCCGGCGAAAACGCACACCACGGCTCTTTCTGAGAAAAAGCAAGCACGGAGGACGAGAATCGCTTTTGCCCTGCGTAGCGTTCCGGGCAGCGGGTAGAACCAGGCAGCGAATTCCCGGCTAGCAGCTTCCCTGTGGCGGGGAAGTGCAAACGTACACGTTTTCGGCCGAAAACGCGTTTTCCGGCGAAAACGCACACCACGGCTCTTTCTGAGAAAAAGCAAGCACGGAGGACGAGAATCGCTTTTGCCCTGCGTAGCGTTTCGGGCAGCGGGTAGAACCAGGCAGAGAATTCCCGGCTAGCAGCTTCCCTGTGGCCGGGAAGTGGAAACGTACACGTTTTCGGCCGAAAACGCGTTTTCCGGCGAAAACGCACACCACGGCTCTTTCTGAGAAAAAGCAAGCACGGAGGACGAGAATCGCTTTTGCCCTGCGTAGCGTTCCGGGCAGCGGGTAGAACCAGGCAGAGAATTCCCGGCTAGCAGCTTCCCTGTGGCCGGGAAGTGCAAACGTACACGTTTTCGGCCGAAAACGCGTTTTCCGGCGAAAACGCACACCACGGCTCTTTCTGAGAAAAAGCAAGCACGGAGGACGAGAATCGCTTTTGCCCTGCCTACCGTTCCGGGCAGCGGGTAGAACCAGGCAGAGAATTCCCGGCTAGCAGCTTCCCTGTGGCGGGGAAGTGCAAACGTACACGTTTTCGGCCGAAAACGCGTTTTCCGGCGAAAACGTACACCACGGCTCTTTCTGAGAAAAAGCAAGCATGGAGGACGAGAATCGCTTTTGCCCTGCGTAGCGTTCCGGGCAGCGGGTAGAACCAGGCAGAGAATTCCCGGCTAGCAGCTTCCCTGTGGCCGGGAAGTGCAAACGTACACGTTTTCGGCCGAAAACGCGTTTTCCGGCGAAAACGCACACCACGGCTCTTCCTGAGTAAAAGCAAGCACGGAGGACGAGAATCGCTTTTGCCCTGCGTAGCGTTCCGGGCAGCGGGTAGAACCAGGCAGAGAATTCCCGGCTAGCAGCTTCGCTGTGGCCGGGAAGTGCAAACGTACACGTTTTCGGCCGAAAACGCGTTTTCCGGCGAAAACGCACACCACGGCTCTTTCTGAGAAAAGCAAGCACGGAGGACGAGAACCGCTTTTGCCCTGCGTAGCGTTCCGGGCAGCGGGTAGAACCAGGCAGCGAATTCCCGGCTAGCAGCTTCCCTGTGGCGGGGAAGTGCAAACGTACACGTTTTCGGCCGAAAACGCGTTTTCCGGCGAAAACGCACACCACGGCTCTTTCTGAGAAAAAGCAAGCACGGAGGACGAGAATCGCTTTTGCCCTGCGTAGCGTTCCGGGCAGCGGGTAGAACCAGGCAGAGAATTCCCGGCTAGCAGCTTCCCTGTGGCCGGGAAGTGCAAACGTACACGTTTTCGCCATAAAACGCGTTTTCCGGCGAAAACGCACACCACGGCTCTTTCTGAGAAAAAGCAAGCACGGAGGACGAGAACCGCTTTTGCCCTGCGTAGCGTTCCGGGCAGCGGGTAGAACCAGGCAGAGAATTCCCGGCTAGCAGCTTCCCTGTGGCGGGGAAGTGCAAACGTACACGTTTTCGGCCGAAAACGCGTTTTCCGGCGAAAACGCACACCACGGCTCTTTCTGAGAAAAAGCAAGCACGGAGGACGAGAATCGCCTTTGCCCTGCGTAGCGTTCCGCGCAGCGGGTAGAACCAGGCAGAGAATTCCCGGATAGCAGCTTCCCTGTGGCCGGGAAGTGCAAACGTACACGTTTTCGGCCGAAAACGCGTTTTCCGGCGAAAACGCACACCACGGCTCTTTCTGAGAAAAAGCAAGCACGGAGGACGAGAATCGCTTTTGCCCTGCGTAGCGTTCCGGGCAGCGGGTAGAACCAGGCAGCGAATTCCCGGCTAGCAGCTTCCCTGTGTCGGGGAAGTGCAAACGTACACGTTTTCGGCCGAAAACGCGTTTTCCGGCGAAAACGCACACCACGGCTCTTTCTGAGAAAAAGCAAGCACGGAGGACGAGAACCGCTTTTGCCCTGCGTAGCGTTCCGGGCAGCGGGTAGAACCAGGCAGAGAATTCCCGGCTAGCAGCTTCCCTGTGGCCGGGAAGTGCAAACGTACACGTTTTCGGCCGAAAACTCGTTTTCCGGCGAAAACGCACACCACGGCTCTTTCTGAGAAAAAGCAAGCACGGAGGACGAGAATCGCTTTTGCCCTGCGTAGCGTTCCGGGCAGCGGGTAGAACCAGGCAGAGAATTCCCGGCTAGCAGCTTCCCTGTGGCGGGGAAGTGCAAACGTACACGTTTTCGGCCGAAAACGCGTTTTCCGGCGAAAACGCACACCACGGCTCTTTCTGAGAAAAAGCAAGCACGGAGGACGAGAATCGCTTTTGCCCTGCGTAGCGTTCCGGGCAGCGGGTAGAACCAGGCAGCGAATTCCCGGCTAGCAGCTTCCCTGTGGCGGGGAAGTGCAAACGTACACGTTTTCGGCCGAAAACGCGTTTTCCGGCGAAAACGCACACCACGGCTCTTTCTGAGAAAAAGCAAGCACGGAGGACGAGAACCGCTTTTGCCCTGCGTAGCGTTCCGGGCAGCGGGTAGAACCAGGCAGAGAATTCCCGGCTAGCAGCTTCGCTGTGGCCGGGAAGTGCAAACGTACACGTTTTCGAACGAAAACGCGTTTTCCGGCGAAAACGCACACCACGGCTCTTTCTGAGAAAAAGCAAGCACGGAGGACGAGAATCGCTTTTGCCCTGCGTAGCGTTCCGGGCAGCGGGTAGAACCAGGCAGCGAATTCCCGGCTAGCAGCTTCCCTGTGGCGGGGAAGTGCAAACGTACACGTTTTCGGCCGAAAACGCGTTTTCCGGCGAAAACGCACACCACGGCTCTTTCTGAGAAAAAGCAAGCACGGAGGACGAGAATCGCTTTTGCCCTGCGTAGCGTTCCGGGCAGCGGGTAGAACCAGGCAGAGAATTCCCGGCTAGCAGCTTCCCTGTGGCCGGGAAGTGCAAACGTACACGTTTTCGGCCGAAAACGCGTTTTCCGGCGAAAACGCACACCACGGCTCTTTCTGAGAAAAAGCAAGCACGGAGGACGAGAATCGCTTTTGCCCTGCCTACCGTTCCGGGCAGCGGGTAGAACCAGGCAGAGAATTCCCGGCTAGCAGCTTCCCTGTGGCGGGGAAGTGCAAACGTACACGTTTTCGGCCGAAAACGCGTTTTCCGGAGAAAACGTACACCACGGCTCTTTCTGAGAAAAAGCAAGCATGGAGGACGAGAATCGCTTTTGCCCTGCGTAGCGTTCCGGGCAGCGGGTAGAACCAGGCAGAGAATTCCCGGCTAGCAGCTTCCCTGTGGCCGGGAAGTGCAAACGTACACGTTTTCGGCCGAAAACGCGTTTTCCGGCGAAAACGCACACCACGGCTCTTTCTGAGAAAAAGCAAGCACGGAGGACGAGAACCGCTTTTGCCCTGCGTAGCGTTCCGGGCAGCGGGTAGAACCAGGCAGCGAATTCCCGGCTAGCAGCTTCCCTGTGGCGGGGAAGTGCAAACGTACACGTTTTCGGCCGAAAACGCGTTTTCCGGCGAAAACGCACACCACGGCTCTTTCTGAGAAAAAGCAAGCACGGAGGACGAGAATCGCTTTTGCCCTGCGTAGCGTTCCGGGCAGCGGGTAGAACCAGGCAGAGAATTCCCGGCTAGCAGCTTCCCTGTGGCCGGGAAGTGCAAACGTACACGTTTTCGCCATAAAACGCGTTTTCCGGCGAAAACGCACACCACGGCTCTTTCTGAGAAAAAGCAAGCACGGAGGACGAGAACCGCTTTTGCCCTGCGTAGCGTTCCGGGCAGCGGGTAGAACCAGGCAGAGAATTCCCGGCTAGCAGCTTCCCTGTGGCGGGGAAGTGCAAACGTACACGTTTTCGGCCGAAAACGCGTTTTCCGGCGAAAACGCACACCACGGCTCTTTCTGAGAAAAAGCAAGCACGGAGGACGAGAATCGCTTTTGCCCTGCGTAGCGTTCCGGGCAGCGGGTACAACCAGGCAGAGAATTCCCGGCTAGCAGCTTCCCTGTGGCGGGGAAGTGCAAACGTACACGTTTTCGGCCGAAAACGCGTTTTCCGGCGAAAACGCACACCACGGCTCTTTCTGAGAAAAAGCAAGCACGGAGGACGAGAATCGCTTTTGCCCTGCGTAGCGTTCCGGGCAGCGGGTAGAACCAGGCAGCGAATTCCCGGCTAGCAGCTTCCCTGTGGCGGGGAAGTGCAAACGTACACGTTTTCGGCCGAAAACGCGTTTTCCGGCGAAAACGCACACCACGGCTCTTTCTGAGAAAAAGCAAGCACGGAGGACGAGAATCGCTTTTGCCCTGCGTAGCGTTTCGGGCAGCGGGTAGAACCAGGCAGAGAATTCCCGGCTAGCAGCTTCCCTGTGGCCGGGAAGTGCAAACGTACACGTTTTCGGCCGAAAACGCGTTTTCCGGCGAAAACGCACACCACGGCTCTTTCTGAGAAAAAGCAAGCACGGAGGACGAGAATCGCTTTTGCCCTGCGTAGCGTTCCGGGCAGCGGGTAGAACCAGGCAGAGAATTCCCGGCTAGCAGCTTCCCTGTGGCGGGGAAGTGCAAAAGTACACGTTTTCGGACGAAAACGCGTTTTCCGGCGAAAACGCACACCACGGCTCTTTCTGGGAAAAAGCAAGCACGGAGGACGAGAATCGCTTTTGCCCTGCGTAGCGTTCCGCGCAGCGGGTAGAACCAGGCAGCGAATTCCCGGCTAGCAGCTTCCCTGTGGCCGGGAAGTGCAAACGTACACGTTTTCGGCCGAAAACGCGTTTTCCGGCGAAAACGCACACCACGGCTCTTTCTGAGAAAAAGCAAGCACGGAGGACGAGAATCGCCTTTGCCCTGCGTAGCGTTCCGCGCAGCGGGTAGAACCAGGCAGAGAATTCCCGGCTAGCAGCTTCCCTGTGGCCGGGAAGTGCAAACGTACACGTTTTCGGCCGAAAACGCGTTTTCCGGCGAAAACGCACACCACGGCTCTTTCTGAGAAAAAGCAAGCACGGAGGACGAGAATCGCTTTTGCCCTGCCTACCGTTCCGGGCAGCGGGTAGAACCAGGCAGAGAATTCCCGGCTAGCAGCTTCCCTGTGGCGGGGAAGTGCAAACGTACACGTTTTCGGCCGAAAACGCGTTTTCCGGGGAAAACGTACACCACGGCTCTTTCTGAGAAAAAGCAAGCATGGAGGACGAGAATCGCTTTTGCCCTGCGTAGCGTTCCGGGCAGCGGGTAGAACCAGGCAGAGAATTCCCGGCTAGCAGCTTCCCTGTGGCCGGGAAGTGCAAACGTACACGTTTTCGGCCGAAAACGCGTTTTCCGGCGAAAACGCACACCACGGCTCTTTCTGAGAAAAAGCAAGCACGGAGGACGAGAATCGCTTTTGCCCTGCGTAGCGTTCCGGGCAGCGGGTAGAACCAGGCAGAGAATTCCCGGCTAGCAGCTTCGCTGTGGCCGGGAAGTGCAAACGTACACGTTTTCGGCCGAAAACGCGTTTTCCGGCGAAAACGCACACCACGGCTCTTTCTGAGAAAAAGCAAGCACGGAGGACGAGAACCGCTTTTGCCCTGCGTAGCGTTCCGGGCAGCGGGTAGAACCAGGCAGCGAATTCCCGGCTAGCAGCTTCCCTGTGGCGGGGAAGTGCAAACGTACACGTTTTCGGCCGAAAACGCGTTTTCCGGCGAAAACGCACACCACGGCTCTTTCTGAGAAAAAGCAAGCACGGAGGACGAGAATCGCTTTTGCCCTGCGTAGCGTTCCGGGCAGCGGGTAGAACCAGGCAGAGAATTCCCGGCTAGCAGCTTCCCTGTGGCCGGGAAGTGCAAACGTACACGTTTTCGCCATAAAACGCGTTTTCCGGCGAAAACGCACACCACGGCTCTTTCTGAGAAAAAGCAAGCACGGAGGACGAGAACCGCTTTTGCCCTGCGTAGCGTTCCGGGCAGCGGGTAGAACCAGGCAGAGAATTCCCGGCTAGCAGCTTCCCTGTGGCGGGGAAGTGCAAACGTACACGTTTTCGGCCGAAAACGCGTTTTCCGGCGAAAACGCACACCACGGCTCTTTCTGAGAAAAAGCAAGCACGGAGGACGAGAATCGCCTTTGCCCTGCGTAGCGTTCCGCGCAGCGGGTAGAACCAGGCAGAGAATTCCCGGATAGCAGCTTCCCTGTGGCCGGGAAGTGCAAACGTACACGTTTTCGGCCGAAAACGCGTTTTCCGGCGAAAACGCACAACACGGCTCTTTCTGAGAAAAAGCAAGCACGGAGGACGAGAATCGCTTTTGCCCTGCGTAGCGTTCCGGGCAGCGGGTAGAACCAGGCAGCGAATTCCCGGCTAGCAGCTTCCCTGTGTCGGGGAAGTGCAAACGTACACGTTTTCGGCCGAAAACGCGTTTTCCGGCGAAAACGCACACCACGGCTCTTTCTGAGAAAAAGCAAGCACGGAGGACGAGAACCGCTTTTGCCCTGCGTAGCGTTCCGGGCAGCGGGTAGAACCAGGCAGAGAATTCCCGGCTAGCAGCTTCCCTGTGGCCGGGAAGTGCAAACGTACACGTTTTCGGCCGAAAACTCGTTTTCCGGCGAAAACGCACACCACGGCTCTTTCTGAGAAAAAGCAAGCACGGAGGACGAGAATCGCTTTTGCCCTGCGTAGCGTTCGGGGCAGCGGGTAGAACCAGGCAGAGAATTCCCGGCTAGCAGCTTCGCTGTGGCCGGGAAGTGCAAACGTACACGTTTTCGGCCGAAAACGCGTTTTCCGGCGAAAACGCACACCACGGCTCTTTCTGAGAAAAAGCAAGCACGGAGGACGAGAATCGCTTTTGCCCTGCGTAGCGTTCCGGGCAGCGGGTAGAACCAGGCAGCGAATTCCCGGCTAGCAGCTTCCCTGTGGCGGGGAAGTGCAAACGTACACGTTTTCGGCCGAAAACGCGTTTTCCGGCGAAAACGCACACCACGGCTCTTTCTGAGAAAAAGCAAGCACGGAGGACGAGAATCGCTTTTGCCCTGCGTAGCGTTCCGGGCAGCGGGTAGAACCAGGCAGAGAATTCCCGGCTAGCAGCTTCCCTGTGGCCGGGAAGTGGAAACGTACACGTTTTCGGCCGAAAACGCGTTTTCCGGCGAAAACGCACACCACGGCTCTTTCTGAGAAAAAGCAAGCACGGAGGACGAGAATCGCTTTTGCCCTGCGTAGCGTTCCGCGCAGCGTGTAGAACCAGGCAGAGAATTCCCGGCTAGCAGCTTCCCTGTGGCGGGGAAGTGCAAACGTACACGTTTTCGGACGAAAACGCGTTTTCCGGCGAAAACGCACACCACGGCTCTTTCTGGGAAAAAGCAAGCACGGAGGACGAGAATCGCTTTTGCCCTGCGTAGCGTTCCGCGCAGCGGGTAGAACCAGGCAGCGAATTCCCGGCTAGCAGCTTCCCTGTGGCCGGGAAGTGCAAACGTACACGTTTTCGGCCGAAAACGCGTTTTCCGGCGAAAACGCACACCACGGCTCTTTCTGAGAAAAAGCAAGCACGGAGGACGAGAATCGCTTTTGCCCTGCCTACCGTTCCGGGCAGCGGGTAGAAACAGGCAGAGAATTCCCGGCTAGCAGCTTCCCTGTGGCGGGGAAGTGCAAACGTACAATTTTTCGGCCGAAAACGCGTTTTCCGGAGAAAACGTACACCACGGCTCTTTCTGAGAAAAAGCAAGCATGGAGGACGAGAATCGCTTTTGCCCTGCGTAGCGTTCCGGGCAGCGGGTAGAACCAGGCAGAGAATTCCCGGCTAGCAGCTTCCCTGTGGCGGGGAAGTGCAAACGTACACGTTTTCGGCCGAAAACGCGTTTTCCGGCGAAAACGCACACCACGGCTCTTTCTGAGAAAAAGCAAGCACGGAGGACGAGAATCGCTTTTGCCCTGCGTAGCGTTCCGGGCAGCGGGTAGAACCAGGCAGAGAATTCCCGGCTAGCAGCTTCGCTGTGGCCGGGAAGTGCAAACGTACACGTTTTCGGCCGAAAACGCGTTTTCCGGCGAAAACGCACACCACGGCTCTTTCTGAGAAAAAGCAAGCACGGAGGACGAGAACCGCTTTTGCCCTGCGTAGCGTTCCGGGCTGCGGGTAGAACCAGGCAGCGAATTCCCGGCTAGCAGCTTCCCTGTGGCGGGGAAGTGCAAACGTACACGTTTTCGGCCGAAAACGCGTTTTCCGGCGAAAACGCACACCACGGCTCTTTCTGAGAAAAAGCAAGCACGGAGGACGAGAATCGCTTTTGCCCTGCGTAGCGTTCCGGGCAGCGGGTAGAACCAGGCAGAGAATTCCCGGCTAGCAGCTTCCCTGTGGCCGGGAAGTGCAAACGTACACGTTTTCGCCATAAAACGCGTTTTCCGGCGAAAACGCACACCACGGCTCTTTCTGAGAAAAAGCAAGCACGGAGGACGAGAATCGCTTTTGCCCTGCGTAGCGTTCCGGGCAGCGGGTAGAACCAGGCAGAGAATTCCCGGCTAGCAGCTTCCCTATGGCGGGGAAGTGCAAACGTACACGTTTTCGGCCGAAAACGCGTTTTCCGGCGAAAACGCACACCACGGCTCTTTCTGAGAAAAAGCAAGCACGGAGGACGAGAATCGCCTTTGCCCTGCGTAGCGTTCCGCGCAGCGGGTAGAACCAGGCAGAGAATTCCCGGATAGCAGCTTCCCTGTGGCCGGGAAGTGCAAACGTACACGTTTTCGGCCGAAAACGCGTTTTCCGGCGAAAACGCACACCACGGCTCTTTCTGAGAAAAAGCAAGCACGGAGGACGAGAATCGCTTTTGCCCTGCGTAGCGTTCCGGGCAGCGGGTAGAACCAGGCAGAGAATTCCCGGCTAGCAGCTTCCCTGTGGCGGGGAAGTGCAAACGTACACGTTTTCGGACGAAAACGCGTTTTCCGGCGAAAACACAGACCACGGCTCTTTCTGAGAAAAAGCAAGCACGGAGGACGAGAATCGCTTTTGCCCTGCGTAGCGTTCCGGGCAGCGGGTAGAACCAGGCAGCGAATTCCCGGCTAGCAGCTTCCCTGTGTCGGGGAAGTGCAAACGTACACGTTTTCGGCCGAAAACGCGTTTTCCGGCGAAAACGCACACCACGGCTCTTTCTGAGAAAAAGCAAGCACGGAGGACGAGAATCGCTTTTGCCCTGCGTAGCGTTCCGGGCAGCGGGTAGAACCAGGCAGAGAATTCCCGGCTAGCAGCTTGCCTGTGGCCGGGAAGTGCAAACGTACACGTTTTCAGCCGAAAACGGGTTTTCCGGCGAAAACGCACACCACGGCTCTTTCTGAGAAAAAGCAAGCACGGAGGACGAGAACCGCTTTTGCCCTGCGTAGCGTTCCGGGCAGCGGGTAGAACCAGGCAGAGAATTCCCGGCTAGCAGCTTCCCTGTGGCCGGGAAGTGCAAACGTACACGTTTTCGGCCGAAAACTCGTTTTCCGGCGAAAACGCACACCACGGCTCTTTCTGAGAAAAAGCAAGCACGGAGGACGAGAATCGCTTTTGCCCTGCGTAGCGTTCCGGGCAGCGGGTAGAACCAGGCAGCGAATTCCCGGCTAGCAGCTTCCCTGTGGCGGGGAAGTGCAAACGTACACGTTTTCGGCCGAAAACGCGTTTTCCGGCGAAAACGCACACCACGGCTCTTTCTGAGAAAAAGCAAGCACGGAGGACGAGAATCGCTTTTGCCCTGCGTAGCGTTTCGGGCAGCGGGTAGAACCAGGCAGAGAATTCCCGGCTAGCAGCTTCCCTGTGGCCGGGAAGTGGAAACGTACACGTTTTCGGCCGAAAACGCGTTTTCCGGCGAAAACGCACACCACGGCTCTTTCTGAGAAAAAGCAAGCACGGAGGACGAGAATCGCTTTTGCCCTGCGTAGCGTTCCGGGCAGCGGGTAGAACCAGGCAGAGAATTCCCGGCTAGCAGCTTCCCTGTGGCGGGGAAGTGCAAACGTACACGTTTTCGGCTGAAAACGCGTTTTCCGGCGAAAACGCACACCACGGCTCTTTCTGGGAAAAAGCAAGCACGGAGGACGAGAATCGCTTTTGCCCTGCGTAGCGTTCCGCGCAGCGGGTAGAACCAGGCAGAGAATTCCCGGCTAGCAGCTTCCCTGTGGCCGGGAAGTGCAAACGTACACGTTTTCGGCCGAAAACGCGTTTTCCGGCGAAAACGCACACCACGGCTCTTTCTGAGAAAAAGCAAGCACGGAGGACGAGAATCGCTTTTGCCCTGCCTACCGTTCCGGGCAGCGGGTAGAACCAGGCAGAGAATTCCCGGCTAGCAGCTTCCCTGTGGCGGGGAAGTGCAAACGTACACGTTTTCGGCCGAAAACGCGTTTTCCGGAGAAAACGTACACCACGGCTCTTTCTGAGAAAAAGCAAGCACGGAGGACGAGAATCGCTTTTGCCCTGCGTAGCGTTCCGGGCAGCGGGTAGAACCAGGCAGAGAATTCCCGGCTAGCAGCTTCGCTGTGGCCGGGAAGTGCAAACGTACACGTTTTCGGCCGAAAACGCGTTTTCCGGCGAAAACGCACACCACGGCTCTTTCTGAGAAAAAGCAAGCACGGAGGACGAGAATCGCTTTTGCCCTGCATAGCGTTCCGGGCAGCGGGTAGAACCAGGCAGAGAATTCCCGGCTAGCAGCTTCGCTGTGGCCGGGAAGTGCAAACGTACACGTTTTCGGCCGAAAACGCGTTTTCCGGCGAAAACGCACACCACGGCTCTTTCTGAGAAAAAGCAAGCACGGAGGACGAGAACCGCTTTTGCCCTGCGTAGCGTTCCGGGCAGCGGGTAGAACCAGGCAGCGAATTCCCGGCTAGCAGCTTCCCTGTGGCGGGGAAGTGCAAACGTACACGTTTTCGGCCGAAAACGCGTTTTCCGGCGAAAACGCACACCACGGCTCTTTCTGAGAAAAAGCAAGCACGGAGGACGAGAATCGCTTTTGCCCTGCGTAGCGTTCCGGGCAGCGGGTAGAACCAGGCAGAGAATTCCCGGCTAGCAGCTTCCCTGTGGCCGGGAAGTGCAAACGTACACGTTTTCGCCATAAAACGCGTTTTCCGGCGAAAACGCACACCACGGCTCTTTCTGAGAAAAAGCAAGCACGGAGGACGAGAACCGCTTTTGCCCTGCGTAGCGTTCCGGGCAGCGGGTAGAACCAGGCAGAGAATTCCCGGCTAGCAGCTTCCCTGTGGCGGGGAAGTGCAAACGTACACGTTTTCGGCCGAAAACGCGTTTTCCGGCGAAAACGCACACCACGGCTCTTTCTGAGAAAAAGCAAGCACGGAGGACGAGAATCGCCTTTGCCCTGCGTAGCGTTCCGCGCAGCGGGTAGAACCAGGCAGAGAATTCCCGGATAGCAGCTTCCCTGTGGCCGGGAAGTGCAAACGTACACGTTTTCGGCCGAAAACGCGTTTTCCGGCGAAAACGCACACCACGGCTCTTTCTGAGAAAAAGCAAGCACGGAGGACGAGAATCGCTTTTGCCCTGCGTAGCGTTCCGGGCAGCGGGTAGAACCAGGCAGCGAATTCCCGGCTAGCAGCTTCCCTGTGTCGGGGAAGTGCAAACGTACACGTTTTCGGCCGAAAACGCGTTTTCCGGCGAAAACGCACACCACGGCTCTTTCTGAGAAAAAGCAAGCACGGAGGACGAGAATCGCTTTTGCCCTGCGTAGCGTTCCGGGCAGCGGGTAGAACCAGGCAGAGAATTCCCGGCTAGCAGCTTCCCTGTGGCGGGGAAGTGCAAACGTACACGTTTTCGGCCGAAAACGCGTTTTCCGGCGAAAACGCACACCCCGGCTCTTTCTGAGAAAAAGCAAGCACGGAGGACGAGAACCGCTTTTGCCCTGCGTAGCGTTCCGGGCAGCGGGTAGAACCAGGCAGAGAATTCCCGGCTAGCAGCTTCCCTGTGGCGGGGAAGTGCAAACGTACACGTTTCCGGCCGAAAACGCGTTTTCCGGCGAAAACGCACACCACGGCTCTTTCTGAGAAAAACAAGCACGGAGGACGAGAACCGCTTTTGCCCTGCGTAGCGTTCCGGGCAGCGGGTAGAACCAGGCAGAGAATTCCCGGCTAGCAGCTTCCCTGTGGCGGGGAAGTGCAAACGTACACGTTTTCGGCCGAAAACGCGTTTTCCGGCGAAAACGCACACCACGGCTCTTTCTGAGAAAAAGCAAGCACGGAGGACGAGAACCGCTTTTGCCCTGCGTAGCGTTCCGGGCAGCGGGTAGAACCAGGCAGAGAATTCCCGGCTAGCAGCTTCCCTGTGGCGGGGAAGTGCAAACGTACACGTTTTCGGCCGAAAACGCGTTTTCCGGCGAAAACGCACACCACGGCTCTTTCTGAGAAAAAGCAAGCACGGAGGACGAGAACCGCTTTTGCCCTGCGTAGCGTTCCGGGCAGCGGGTAGAACCAGGCAGAGAATTCCCGGCTAGCAGCTTCCCTGTGGCGGGGAAGTGCAAACGTACACGTTTTCGGCCGAAAACGCGTTTTCCGGCGAAATCGCACACCACGGTTCTTTCTGAGAAAAAGCAAGCACGGAGGACGAGAACCGCTTTTGCCCTGCGTAGCGTTCCGGGCAGCGGGTAGAACCAGGCAGAGAATTCGCGGCTCGCAGCTTCCCTGTGGCGGGGAAGTGCAAACGTACACGTTTTCGGCCGAAAACGCGTTTTCCGGCGAAAACGCACACCACGGCTCTTTCTGAGAAAAAGCAAGCACGGAGGACGAGAATCGCTTTTGCCCTGCGTAGCGTTCCGGGCAGCGGGTAGAACCAGGCAGAGAATTCCCGGCTAGCAGCTTCCCTGTGGCGGGGAAGTGCAAACGTACACGTTTTCGGCCGAAAACGCGTTTTCCGGCGAAAACGCACACCACGGCTCTTTCTGAGAAAAAGCAAGCACGGAGGACGAGAATCGCCTTTGCCCTGCGTAGCGTTCCGCGCAGCGGGTAGAACCAGGCAGAGAATTCCCGGATAGCAGCTTCCCTGTGGCCGGGAAGTGCAAACGTACACGTTTTCGGCCGAAAACGCGTTTTCCGGCGAAAACGCACACCACGGCTCTTTCTGAGAAAAAGCAAGCACGGAGGACGAGAATCGCTTTTGCCCTGCGTAGCGTTCCGGGCAGCGGGTAGAACCAGGCAGAGAATTCCCGGCTAGCAGCTTCCCTGTGGCGGGGAAGTGCAAACGTACACGTTTTCGGACGAAAACGCGTTTTCCGGCGAAAACACACACCACGGCTCTTTCTGAGAAAAAGCAAGCACGGAGGACGAGAATCGCTTTTGCCCTGCGTAGCGTTCCGGGCAGCGGGTAGAACCAGGCAGCGAATTCCCGGCTAGCAGCTTCCCTGTGTCGGGGAAGTGCAAACGTACACGTTTTCGGCCGAAAACGCGTTTTCCGGCGAAAACGCACACCACGGCTCTTTCTGAGAAAAAGCAAGCACGGAGGACGAGAATCGCTTTTGCCCTGCGTAGCGTTCCGGGCAGCGGGTAGAACCAGGCAGAGAATTCCCGGCTAGCAGCTTGCCTGTGGCCGGGAAGTGCAAACGTACACGTTTTCGGCCGAAAACGCGTTTTCCGGCGAAAACGCACACCCCGGCTCTTTCTGAGAAAAAGCAAGCACGGAGGACGAGAACCGCTTTTGCCCTGCGTAGCGTTCCGGGCAGCGGGTAGAACCAGGCAGAGAATTCCCGGCTAGCAGCTTCCCTGTGGCGGGGAAGTGCAAACGTACACGTTTCCGGCCGAAAACGCGTTTTCCGGCGAAAACGCACACCACGGCTCTTTCTGAGAAAAACAAGCACGGAGGACGAGAACCGCTTTTGCCCTGCGTAGCGTTCCGGGCAGCGGGTAGAACCAGGCAGAGAATTCCCGGCTAGCAGCTTCCCTGTGGCGGGGAAGTGCAAACGTACACGTTTTCGGCCGAAAACGCGTTTTCCGGCGAAAACGCACACCACGGCTCTTTCTGAGAAAAAGCAAGCACGGAGGACGAGAATCGCTTTTGCCCTGCGTAGCGTTCCGGGCAGCGGGTAGAACCAGGCAGAGAATTCCCGGCTAGCAGCTTCCCTGTGGCGGGGAAGTGCAAACGTACACGTTTTCGGCCGAAAACGCGTTTTCCGGCGAAAACGCACACCACGGCTCTTTCTGAGAAAAAGCAAGCACGGAGGACGAGAACCGCTTTTGCCCTGCGTAGCGTTCCGGGCAGCGGGTAGAACCAGGCAGAGAATTCCCGGCTAGCAGCTTCCCTGTGGCGGGGAAGTGCAAACGTACACGTTTTCGGCCGAAAACGCGTTTTCCGGCGAAATCGCACACCACGGTTCTTTCTGAGAAAAAGCAAGCACGGAGGACGAGAACCGCTTTTGCCCTGCGTAGCGTTCCGGGCAGCGGGTAGAACCAGGCAGAGAATTCGCGGCTCGCAGCTTCCCTGTGGCGGGGAAGTGCAAACGTACACGTTTTCGGCCGAAAACGCGTTTTCCGGCGAAAACGCACACCACGGCTCTTTCTGAGAAAAAGCAAGCACGGAGGACGAGAATCGCTTTTGCCCTGCGTAGCGTTCCGGGCAGCGGGTAGAACCAGGCAGAGAATTCCCGGCTAGCAGCTTCCCTGTGGCGGGGAAGTGCAAACGTACACGTTTTCGGCCGAAAACGCGTTTTCCGGCCAAAACGCACACCACGGCTCTTTCTGAGAAAAAGCAAGCACGGAGGACGAGAACCGCTTTTGCCCTGCGTAGCGTTCCGGGCAGCGGGTAGAACCAGGCAGAGAATTCCCGGCTAGCAGCTTCCCTGTGGCGGGGAAGTGCAAACGTACACGTTTTCGGCCGAAAACCCGTTTTCCGGCCAAAACGCACACCACGGCTCTTTCTGAGAAAAAGCAAGCACGGAGGACGAGAACCGCTTTTGCCCTGCGTAGCGTTCCGGGCAGCGGGTAGAACCAGGCAGAGAATTCCCGGCTAGCATCTTCCCTGTGGCGGGGAAGTGCAAACGTACACGTTTTCGGCCGAAAACGCGTTTTCCGGCGAAAACGCACACCACGGCTCTTTCTGAGAAAAAGCAAGCACGGAGGACGAGAACCGCTTTTGCCCTGCGTAGCGTTCCGGGCAGCGGGTAGAACCAGGCAGAGAATTCCCGGCTAGCAGCTTCCCTGTGGCGGGGAAGTGCAAACGTACACGTTTTCGGCCGAAAACGCGCTTTCCGGCGAAAACGCACACCACGGCTCTTTCTGAGAAAAAGCAAGCACGGAGGACGAGAACCGCTTTTGCCCTGCGTAGCGTTCCGGGCAGCGGGTAGAACCAGGCAGAGAATTCCCGGCTAGCAGCTTCCCTGTGGCGGGGAAGTGCAAACGTACACGTTTTCGGCCGAAAACGCGTTTTCCGGCGAAAACGCACACCACGGCTCTTTCTGAGAAAAAGCAAGCACGGAGGACGAGAACCGCTTTTGCCCTGCGTAGCGTTCCGGGCAGCGGGTAGAACCAGGCAGAGAATTCCCGGCTAGCAGCTTCCCTGTGGCGGGGAAGTGCAAACGTACACGTTTTCGGCCGAAAACGCGTTTTCCGGCGAAAACGCACACCACGGCTCTTTCTGAGAAAAAGCAAGCACGGAGGACGAGAACCGCTTTTGCCCTGCGTAGCGTTCCGGGCAGCGGGTAGAACCAGGCAGAGAATTCCCGGCTAGCAGCTTCCCTGTGGCCGGGAAGTGCAAACGTACACGTTTTCGGCCGAAAACGCGTTTTCCGGCGAAAACGCACACCACGGCTCTTTCTGAGAAAAAGCAAGCACGGAGGACGAGAACCGCTTTTGCCCTGCGTAGCGTTCCGGGCAGCGGGTAGAACCAGGCAGAGAATTCCCGGCTAGCAGCTTCCCTGTGGCGGGGAAGTGCAAACGTACACGTTTTCGGCCGAAAACGCGTTTTCCGGCGAAAACGCACACCACGGCTCTTTCTGAGAAAAAGCAAGCACGGAGGACGAGAACCGCTTTTGCCCTGCGTAGCGTTCCGGGCAGCGGGTAGAACCAGGCAGAGAATTCCCGGCTAGCAGCTTCCCTGTGGCGGGGAAGTGCAAACGTACACGTTTTCGGCCGAAAACGTGTTTTCCGGCGAAAACGCACACCACGGCTCTTTCTGAGAAAAAGCAAGCACGGAGGACGAGAACCGCTTTTGCCCTGCGTAGCGTTCCGGGCAGCGGGTAGAACCAGGCAGAGAATTCCCGGCTAGCAGCTTCCCTGTGGCGGGGAAGTGCAAACGTACACGTTTTCGGCCGAAAACGCGTTTTCCGGCGAAAACGCACACCACGGCTCTTTCTGAGAAAAAGCAAGCACGGAGGACGAGAACCGCTTTTGCCCTGCGTAGCGTTCCGGGCAGCGGGTAGAACCAGGCAGAGAATTCCCGGCTAGCAGCTTCCCTGTGTCGGGGAAGTGCAAACGTACACGTTTTCGGCCGAAAACGCGCTTTCCGGCGAAAACGCACACCACGGCTCTTTCTGAGAAAAAGCAAGCACGGAGGACGAGAACCGCTTTTGCCCTGCGTAGCGTTCCGGGCAGCGGGTAGAACCAGGCAGAAAATTCCCGGCTAGCAGCTTCCCTGTGGCGGGGAAGTGCAAACGTACACGTTTTCGGCCGAAAACGCGTTTTCCGGCGAAAACGCACACCACGGCTCTTTCTGAGAAAAAGCAAGCACGGAGGACGAGAACCGCTTTTGCCCTGCGTAGCGTTCCGGGCAGCGGGTAGAACCAGGCAGAGAATTCCCGGCTAGCAGCTTCCCTGTGGCGGGGAAGTGCAAACGTACACGTTTTCGGCCGAAAACGCGTTTTCCGGCGAAAACGCACACCACGGCTCTTTCTGAGAAAAAGCAAGCACGGAGGACGAGAACCGCTTTTGCCCTGCGTAGCGTTCCGGGCAGCGGGTAGAACCAGGCAGAGAATTCCCGGCTAGCAGCTTCCCTGTGGCGGGGAAGTGCAAACGTACACGTTTTCGGCCGAAAACGCGTTTTCCGGCGAAAACGCACACCACGGCTCTTTCTGAGAAAAAGCAAGCACGGAGGACGAGAACCGCTTTTGCCCTGCGTAGCGTTCCGGGCAGCGGGTAGAACCAGGCAGAGAATTCCCGGCTAGCAGCTTCCCTGTGGCGGGGAAGTGCAAACGTACACGTTTTCGGCCGAAAACGCGTTTTCCGGCGAAAACGCACACCACGGCTCTTTCTGAGAAAAAGCAAGCACGGAGGACGAGAACCGCTTTTGCCCTGCGTAGCGTTCCGGGCAGCGGGTAGAACCAGGCAGAGAATTCCCGGCTAGCAGCTTCCCTGTGGCGGGGAAGTGCAAACGTACACGTTTTCGGCCGAAAACGCGTTTTCCGGCGAAAACGCACACCACGGCTCTTTCTGAGAAAAAGCAAGCACGGAGGACGAGAACCGCTTTTGCCCTGCGTAGCGTTCCGGGCAGCGGGTAGAACCAGGCAGAGAATTCCCGGCTAGCAGCTTCCCTGTGGCGGGGAAGTGCAAACGTACACGTTTTCGGCCGAAAACGCGTTTTCCGGCGAAAACGCACACCACGGCTCTTTCTGAGAAAAAGCAAGCACGGAGGACGAGAACCGCTTTTGCCCTGCGTAGCGTTCCGGGCAGCGGGTAGAACCAGGCAGAGAATTCCCGGCTAGCAGCTTCCCTGTGGCGGGGAAGTGCAAACGTACACGTTTTCGGCCGAAAACGCGTTTTCCGGCGAAAACGCACACCACGGCTCTTTCTGAGAAAAAGCAAGCACGGAGGACGAGAACTGCTTTTGCCCTGCGTAGCGTTCCGGGCAGCGGGTAGAACCAGGCAGAGAATTCCCGGCTAGCAGCTTCCCTGTGGCGGGGAAGTGCAAACGTACCCGTTTTCGGCCGAAAACGCGTTTTCCGGCGAAAACGCACACCACGGCTCTTTCTGAGAAAAAGCAAGCACGGAGGACGAGAACCGCTTTTGCCCTGCGTAGCGTTCCGGGCAGCGGGTAGAACCAGGCAGAGAATTCCCGGCTAGCAGCTTCCCTGTGGCGGGGAAGTGCAAACGTACACGTTTTCGGCCGAAAACGCGTTTTCCGGCGAAAACGCACACCACGGCTCTTTCTGAGAAAAAGCAAGCACGGAGGACGAGAATCGCTTTTGCCCTGCGTAGCGTTCCGGGCAGCGGGTAGAACCAGGCAGAGAATTCCCGGCTAGCAGATTCCCTGTGGCCGGGAAGTGCAAACGTACACGTTTTCGGCCGAAAACGCGTTTTGCGGCGAAAACGCACACCACGGCTCTTTCTCAGAAAAAGCAAGCACGGAGGACGAGAATCGCTTTTGCCCTGCGTAGCGTTCCGGGCAGCGGGTAGAACCAGGCAGAGAATTCCCGTCTAGCAGCTTCCTGTGGCCGGGAAGTGCAAACGTACACGTTTTCGGCCGAAAACGCGTTTTGCGGCGAAAACGCACACCACGGCTCTTTCTGAGAAAAAGCAAGCAAAGAGGACGAGAATCGCTTTTGCCCTGCGTAGCGTTCCGGGCAGCGGGTAGAACCAGTCAGAGAATTCCCGGCTAGCAGCTTCCCTGTGGCCGGGAAGTGCAAACGTACACGTTTTCGGCCGAAAACGCGTTTTCCGGCGAAAACGCACACCACGGCTCTTTCTGAGAAAAAGCAAGCACGGAGGACGAGAATCGCTTTTGCCCTGCGTAGCGTTCCGGGCAGCGGGTAGAACCAGGCAGAGAATTCCCGGCTAGCAGCTTCCCTGTGGCGGGGAAGTGCAAACGTACACGTTTTCGGCCGAAAACGCGTTTTCCGGCGAAAACGCACACCACGGCTCTTTCTGAGAAAAAGCAAGCACGGAGGACGAGAATCGCTTTTGCCCTGCGTAGCGTTCTGAGCAGCGGGTAGAACCAAGCAGAGAATTCCCGGCTAGCAGCTTCCCTGTGGCGGGGAAGTGCAAACGTACACGTTTTCGGCCGAAAACGCGTTTTCCGGCGAAAACGCACACCACGGCTCTTTCTGAGAAAAAGCAAGCACGGAGGACGAGAATCGCTTTTGCCCTGCGTAGCGTTCCGGGCAGCGGGTAGAACCAGGCAGAGAATTCCCGGCTAGCAGCTTCCCTGTGGCGGGGAAGTGCAAACGTACACGTTTTCGGCCGGAAACGCGTTTTCCGGCGAAAACGCACACCACGGCTCTTTCTGAGAAAAAGCAAGCACGGAGGACGAGAATCGCTTTTGCCCTGCGTAGCGTTCCGGGCAGCGATTAGAACCAGGCAGAGAATTCCCGTCTAGCAGCTTCCCTGTGGCGGGGAAGTGCAAACGTACACGTTTTCGGCCGAAAACGCGTTTTACGGCGAAAACGCACACCACGGCTCTTTCTGAGAAAAAGCAAGCACGGAGGACGAGAATCGCTTTTGCCCTGCGTAGCGTTCCGAGCAGCGGGTAGAACCAGGCAGAGAATTCCCGGCTAGCAGCTTCCCTGTGGCCGGGAAGTGCAAATGTACACGTTTTCGGCCGAAAACGCCTTTTGCGGCGAAAACGCACACCACGGCTCTTTCTGAGAAAAAGCAAGCACGGAGGACGAGAATCGCTTTTGCCCTGCGTAGCGTTCCGGGCAGCGGGTAGAACCAGGCAGAGAATTCACGTCTAGCAGTTTCCCTGTGGCGGGGAAGTGCAAACGTACACGTTTTCGGCCGGAAACGCGTTTTCCGGCGAAAACGCACACCACGGCTCTTTCTGAGAAAAAGCAAGCACGGAGGACGAGAATCGCTTTTGCCCTGCGTAGCGTTCCGGGCAGCGGGTAGAACCAGGCAGAGAATTCCCGGCTAGCAGCTTCCCTGTGGCGGGGAAGTGCAAACGTACAAGTTTTCGGCTGAAAACGCGTTTTCCCGCGAAAACGCACACCACGGCTCTTTCTGAGAAAAAGCAAGCACGGAGTACGAGAATCGCTTTTGCCCTGCATAGTGTTCCGGGCAGCGGGTAGAACCAGGCAGAGAATTCCCGGCTAGCAGCTTCCCTGTGGCGGGGAAGTGCAAACGTACACGTTTTCGGCCGAAAACGCGTTTTACGGCGAAAACGCACACCACGGCTCTTTCTGAGAAAAAGCAAGCACGGAGGACGAGAATCGCTTTTGCCCTGCGTAGCGTTCCGGGCAGCGGGTAGAACCAGGCAGAGAATTCCCGGCTAGCAGCTTTCCTGTGGCGGGGAAGTTGAAACGTACACGTTTTCGGCCGAAAACGCGTTTTCCGGCGAAAACGCACACCACGGCTCTTTCTGAGAAAAAGCAAGCACGGAGTACGAGAATCGCTTTTGCCCTGCATAGTGTTCCGGGCAGCGGGTAGAACCAGCCAGAGAATTCCCGGCTAGCAGCTTCGCTGTGGCCGGGAAGTGCAAACGTACACGTTTTCGGCCGAAAACGCGTTTTCCGGCGAAAACGCACACCACGGCTCTTTCTGAGAAAAAGCAAGCACGGAGGACGAGAATCGCTTTTGCCCTGCGTAGCGTTCCGGGCAGCGGGTAGAACCAGGCAGAGAATTCCCGGCTAGCAGCTTCCCTGTGGCGGGGAAGTGCAAACGTACACGTTTTCGGCTGAAAACGCGTTTTCCCGCGAAAACGCACACCACGGCTCTTTCTGAGAAAAAGCAAGCACGGAGTACGAGAATCGCTTTTGCCCTGCATAGTGTTCCGGGCAGCGGGTAGAACCAGGCAGAGAATTCCCGGCTAGCAGCTTCCCTGTGGCGGGGAAGTGCAAACGTACACGTTTTCGGCCGAAAACGCGTTTTACGGCGAAAACGCACACCACGGCTCTTTCTGAGAAAAAGCAAGCACGGAGGACGAGAATCGCTTTTGCCCTGCGTAGCGTTCCGGGCAGCGGGTAGAACCAGGCAGGGAATTACCGGCTAGCAGCTTCCCTGTGGCGGGGAAGTGCAAACGTACACGTTTTCGGCCGGAAACGCGTTTTCCGGCGAAAATGCACACCACGGCTCTTTCTGAGAAAAAGCAAGCACGGAGGACGAGAATCGCTTTTGCCCTGCGTAGCGTTCCGGGCAGCGGGTAGAACCAGGCAGAGAATTCACGTCTAGCAGCTTCCCTGTAGCGGGGAAGTGCAAACGTACACGTTTTCGGCCGAAAACGCGTTTTCCGGCGAAAACGCACACCACGGCTCTTTCTGAGAAAAAGCAAGCACGGAGTACGAGAATCGCTTTTGCCCTGCATAGTGTTCCGGGCAGCGGGTAGAACCAGGCAGAGAATTCCCGGCTAGCAGCTTCCCTGTGGCGGGGAAGTGCAAACGTACACGTTTTCGGCCGAAAACGCGTTTTACGGAGAAAACGCACACCACGGCACTTTTTGAGAAAAAGCAAGCACGGAGGACGAGAATCGCTTTTGCCCTGCGTAGCGTTCCGGGCAGCGGGTAGAACCAGGCAGAGAATTCCCGGCTAGCAGCTTCCCTGTGGCCGGGAAGTGCAAACGTACACGTTTTCGTCCGAAAACGCGTTTTCCGGCGAAAACGCACACCACGGCTCTTTCTGAGAAAAAGCAAGCAAAGAGGACGAGAATCGCTTTTGCCCTGCGTAGCGTTCCGGGCAGCGGGTAGAACCAGGCAGAGAATTCCCGGCTAGCAGCTTCCCTGTGGCGGGGAAGTGCAAACGTACACGTTTTCGGCCGAAAACGCGTTTTCCGGCGAAAACGCACACCACGGCTCTTTCTGAGAAAAAGCAAGCACGGAGGACGAGAATCGCTTTTGCCCTGCGTAGCGTTCTGAGCAGCGGGTAGAACCAGGCAGAGAATTCCCGTCTAGCAGCTTCCCTGTGGCGGGGAAGTGCAAACGTACACGTTTTCGGCCGAAAACGCGTTTTGCGGCGAAAACGCACACCACGGCTCTTTCTGAGAAAAAGCAAGCACGGAGGACGAGAATCGCTTTTGCCCTGCGTAGCGTTCCGGGCAGCGGGTAGAACCAGGCAGAGAATTCCCGGCTAGCAGCTTCCCTGTGGCCGGGAAGTGCAAATGTACACGTTTTCGGCCGAAAACGCGTTTTGCGGCGAAAACGCACACCACGGCTCTTTCTGAGAAAAAGCAAGCACGGAGGACGAGAATCGCTTTTGCCCTGCGTAGCGTTCCGGGCAGCGGGTAGAACCAGGCAGAGAATTCACGTCTAGCAGCTTCCCTGTGGCGGGGAAGTGCAAACGTACACGTTTTCGGCCGGAAACGCGTTTTCCGGCGAAAACGCACACCACGGCTCTTTCTGAGAAAAAGCAAGCACGGAGGACGAGAATCGCTTTTGCCCTGCGTAGCGTTCCGGGCAGCGGGTAGAACCAGGCAGAGAATTCCCGGCTAGCAGCTTCCCTGTGGCGGGGAAGTGCAAACGTACACGTTTTCGGCTGAAAACGCGTTTTCCCGCGAAAACGCACACCACGGCTCTTTCTGAGAAAAAGCAAGCACGGAGGACGAGAATCGCTTTTGCCCTGCGTAGCGTTCCGGGCAGCGGGTAGAACCAGACAGAGAATTCCCGGCTAGCAGCTTCCCTGTGGCGGGGAAGTGCAAACGTACACGTTTTCGGCCGAAAACGCGTTTTACGGCGAAAACGCACACCACGGCACTTTTTGAGAAAAAGCAAGCACGGAGGACGAGAATCGCTTTTGCCCTGCGTAGCGTTCCGGGCAGCGGGTAGAACCAGGCAGAGAATTCCCGGCTAGCAGCTTCCCTGTTGCCGGGAAGTGCAAATGTACACGTTTTCGGCCGAAAACGTGTTTTCCGGCCAAAACGCACACCACGGCTCTTTCTGAGAAAAAGCAAGCACGGAGGACGAGAATCGCTTTTGCCCTGCGTAGCGTTCCGGGCAGCGGGTAGAACCAGGCAGAGAATTCACGTCTAGCAGCTTCCCTGTGGCGGGGAAGTGCAAACGTACACGTTTTCGGCCGAAAACGCGTTTTCCGGCGAAAACGCACACCACGGCTCTTTCTGAGAAAAAGCAAGCACGGAGGACGAGAATCGCTTTTGCCCTGCGTAGCGTTCCGGGCAGCGGGTAGAACCAGACAGAGAATTCCCGGCTAGCAGCTTCCCTGTGGCGGGGAAGTGCAAACGTACACGTTTTCGGCCGAAAACGCGTTTTACGGCGAAAACGCACACCACGGCACTTTTTGAGAAAAAGCAAGCACGGAGGACGAGAATCGCTTTTGCCCTGCGTAGCGTTCCGGGCAGCGGGTAGAACCAGGCAGAGAATTCCCGGCTAGCAGCTTCCCTGTTGCCGGGAAGTGCAAATGTACACGTTTTCGGCCGAAAACGTGTTTTCCGGCCAAAACGCACACCACGGCTCTTTCTGAGAAAAAGCAAGCACGGAGGACGAGAATCGCTTTTGCCCTGCGTAGCGTTCCGGGCAGCGGGTAGAACCAGGCAGAGAATTCACGTCTAGCAGCTTCCCTGTGGCGGGGAAGTGCAAACGTACACGTTTTCGGCCGAAAACGCGTTTTCCGGCGAAAACGCACACCACGGCTCTTTCTGAGAAAAAGCAAGCACGGAGGACGAGAATCGCTTTTGCCCTGCGTAGCGTTCCGGGCAGCGGGTAGAACCAGGCAGAGAATTCCCGGCTAGCAGCTTCCCTGTGGCGGGGAAGTGCAAACGTACACGTTTTCGGCCGAAAACGCGTTTTCCGGCGAAAACGCACACCACGGCTCTTTCTGAGAAAAAGCAAGCACGGAGGACGAGAATCGCTTTTGCCCTGCGTAGCGTTCTGAGCAGCGGGTAGAACCAGGCAGAGAATTCCCGGCTAGCAGCTTCCCTGTGGCGGGGAAGTGCAAACGTACACGTTTTCGGCCGAGAACGCGTTTTCCGGCGAAAACGCACACCACGGCTCTTTCTGAGAAAAAGCAAGCACGGAGGACGAGAATCGCTTTTGCCCTGCGTAGCGCTCCGGGCAGCGGGTAGAACCAGGCAGAGAATTCCCGGCTAGCAGCTTACCTGTGGCGGGGAAGTGCAAACGTACACGTTTTCGGCCGAAAACGCGTTTTCCGGCGAAAACGCACACCACGGCTCTTTCTGAGAAAAAGCAAGCACGGAGGACGAGAATCGCTTTTGCCCTGCGTAGCGTTCCGGGCAGCGGGTAGAACCAGGCAGGGAATTCCCGGCTAGCAGCTTCCCTGTGGCGGGGAAGTGCAAACGTACACGTTTTCGGCCGGAAACGCGTTTTACGGCGAAAACGCACACCACGGCTCTTTCTGAGAAAAAGCAAGCACGGAGGACGAGAATCGCTTTTGCCCTGCGTAGTGTTCCGGGCAGCGGGTAGAACCAGGCAGAGAATTCCCGTCTAGCAGCTTCCCTGTGGCGGGGAAGTGCAAACGTACACGTTTTCGGCCGAAAACGCGTTTTCCGGCGAAAACGCACACCACGGCTCTTTCTGAGAAAAAGCAAGCACGGAGTACGAGAATCGCTTTTGCCCTGCATAGTGTTCCGGGCAGCGGGTAGAACCAGGCAGAGAATTCCCGGCTAGCAGCTTCCCTGTGGCGGGGAAGTGCAAACGTACACGTTTTCGGCCGAAAACGCGTTTTACGGCGAAAACGCACACCACGGCACTTTTTGAGAAAAAGCAAGCACGGAGGACGAGAATCGCTTTTGCCCTGCGTAGCGTTCCGGGCAGCGGGTAGAACCAGGCAGAGAATTCCCGGCTAGCAGCTTCCCTGTGGCCGGGAAGTGCAAATGTACACGTTTTCGGCCGAAAACGCGTTTTCCGGCGAAAACGCACACCACGGCTCTTTCTGAGAAAAAGCAAGCACGGAGGACGAGAATCGCTTTTGCCCTGCGTAGCGTTCCGGGCAGCGGGTAGAACCAGGCAGAGAATTCACGTCTAGCAGCTTCCCTGTGGCGGGGAAGTGCAAACGTACACGTTTTCGGCCGGAAACGCGTTTTCCGGCGAAAACGCACACCACGGCTCTTTCTGAGAAAAAGCAAGCACGGAGGACGAGAATCGCTTTTGCCCTGCATAGTGTTCCGGGCAGCGGGTAGAACCAGGCAGAGAATTCCCGGCTAGCAGCTTCCCTGTGGCGGGGAAGTGCAAACGTACACGTTTTCGGCCGAAAACGCGTTTTCCGGCGAAAACGCACACCACGGCTCTTTCTGAGAAAAAGCAAGCACGGAGGACGAGAATCGCTTTTGCCCTGCGTAGCGTTCCGGGCAGCGGGTAGAACCAGGCAGAGAATTCCCGGCTAGCAGCTTCCCTGTGGCGGGGAAGTGCAAACGTACACGTTTTCGGCCGGAAACGCGTTTTCCGGCGAAAACGCACACCACGGCTCTTTCTGAGAAAAAACAAGCACGGAGGACGAGAATCGCTTTTGCCCTGCGTAGCGTTCCGGGCAGCGGGTAGAACCAGGCAGAGAATTCACGTCTAGCAGCTTCCCTGTGGCGGGGAAGTGCAAACGTACACGTTTTCGGCCGGAAACGCGTTTTCCGGCGAAAACGCACACCACGGCTCTTTCTGAGAAAAAGCAAGCACGGAGGACGAGAATCGCTTTTGCCCTGCGTAGCGTTCCGGGCAGCGGGTAGAACCAGGCAGAGAATTCCCGGCTAGCAGCTTCCCTGTGGCGGGGAAGTGCAAACGTACACGTTTTCGGCTGAAAACGCGTTTTCCCGCGAAAACGCACACCACGGCTCTTTCTGAGAAAAAGCAAGCACGGAGTACGAGAATCGCTTTTGCCCTGCATAGTGTTCCGGGCAGCGGGTAGAACCAGGCAGAGAATTCCCGGCTAGCAGCTTCCCTGTGGCGGGGAAGTGCAAACGTACACGTTTTCGGCCGAAAACGCGTTTTCCGGCGAAAACGCACACCACGGCTCTTTCTGAGAAAAAGCAAGCACGGAGGACGAGAATCGCTTTTGCCCTGCGTAGCGTTCCGGGCAGCGGGTAGAACCAGGCAGAGAATTCCCGGCTAGCAGCTTTCCTGTGGCGGGGAAGTGCAAACGTACACGTTTTCGGCCGAAAACGCGTTTTGCGGCGAAAACGCACACCACGGCTCTTTCTGAGAAAAAGCAAGCACGGAGGACGAGAATCGCTTTTGCCCTGCGTAGCGTTCCGGGCAGCGGGTAGAACCAGGCAGAGAATTCACGTCTAGCAGCTTCCCTGTGGCGGGGAAGTGCAAACGTACACGTTTTCGGCCGGAAACGCGTTTTCCGGCGAAAACGCACACCACGGCTCTTTCTGAGAAAAAGCAAGCACGGAGGACGAGAATCGCTTTTGCCCTGCGTAGCGTTCCGGGCAGCGGGTAGAACCAGGCAGAGAATTCCCGGCTAGCAGCTTCCCTGTGGCGGGGAAGTGCAAACGTACACGTTTTCGTCTGAAAACGCGTTTTCCCGCGAAAACGCACACCACGGCTCTTTCTGAGAAAAAGCAAGCACGGAGTACGAGAATCGCTTTTGCCCTGCATAGTGTTCCGGGCAGCGGGTAGAACCAGGCAGAGAATTCCCGGCTAGCAGCTTCCCTGTGGCGGGGAAGTGCAAACGTACACGTTTTCGGCCAAAAACGCGTTTTACGGCGAAAACGCACACCACGGCTCTTTCTGAGAAAAAGCAAGCACGGAGGACGAGAATCGCTTTTGCCCTGCGTAGCGTTCCGGGCAGCGGGTAGAACCAGACAGAGAATTCCCGGCTAGCAGCTTCCCTGTGGCGGGGAAGTGCAAACGTACACGTTTTCGGCCGAAAACGCGTTTTACGGCGAAAACGCACACCACGGCTCTTTCTGAGAAAAAGCAAGCACGGAGGACGAGAATCGCTTTTGCCCTGCGTAGCGTTCCGGGCAGCGGGTAGAACCAGGCAGAGAATTCCCGGCTAGCAGCTTCCTGTTGCCGGGAAGTGCAAATGTACACGTTTTCGGCCGAAAACGCGTTTTGCGGCGAAAACGAACACCACGGCTCTTTCTGAGAAAAAGCAAGCACGGAGGACGAGAATCGCTTTTGCCCTGCGTAGCGTTCCGGGCAGCGGGTAGAACCAGGCAGAGAATTCACGTCTAGCAGCTTCCCTGTGGCGGGGAAGTGCAAACGTACACGTTTTCGGCCGGAAACGCGTTTTCCGGCGAAAACGCACACCACGGCTCTTTCTGAGAAAAAGCAAGCACGGAGGACGAGAATCGCTTTTGCCCTGCGTAGCGTTCTGAGCAGCGGGTAGAACCAGGCAGAGAATTCCCGGCTAGCAGCTTTCCTGTGGCAGGGAAGTGCAAACGTACACGTTTTCGGCCGAAAACGCGTTTTGCGGCGAAAACGCACACCACGGCTCTTTCTGAGAAAAAGCAAGCACGGAGGACGAGAATCGCTTTTGCCCTGCGTAGCGTTCCGGGCAGCGGGTAGAACCAGGCAGAGAATTCCCGGCTAGCAGCTTCCCTGTGGCGGGGAAGTGCAAACGTACACGTTTTCGGCCGAAAACGCGTTTTCCGGCGAAAACGCACACCACGGCTCTTTCTGAGAAAAAGCAAGCACGGAGGACGAGAATCGCTTTTGCCCTGCGTAGCGTTCCGGGCAGCGGGTAGAACCAGGCAGAGAATTCCCGGCTAGCAGCTTCCCTGTGGCGGGGAAGTGCAAACGTACACGTTTTCGGCTGAAAACGCGTTTTCCCGCGAAAACGCACACCACGGCTCTTTCTGAGAAAAAGCAAGCACGGAGTACGAGAATCGCTTTTGCCCTGCATAGTGTTCCGGGCAGCGGGTAGAACCAGGCAGAGAATTCCCGGCTAGCAGCTTCCCTGTGGCGGGGAAGTGCAAACGTACACGTTTTCGGCCAAAAACGCGTTTTACGGCGAAAACGCACACCACGGCTCTTTCTGAGAAAAAGCAAGCACGGAGGACGAGAATCGCTTTTGCCCTGCGTAGCGTTCCGGGCAGCGGGTAGAACCAGACAGAGAATTCCCGGCTAGCAGCTTCCCTGTGGCGGGGAAGTGCAAACGTACACGTTTTCGGCCGAAAACGCGTTTTACGGCGAAAACGCACACCACGGCTCTTTCTGAGAAAAAGCAAGCACGGAGGACGAGAATCGCTTTTGCCCTGCGTAGCGTTCTGAGCAGCGGGTAGAACCAGGCAGAGAATTCCCGGCTAGCAGCTTCCCTGTGGCGGGGAAGTGCAAATGTACACGTTTTCGGCCGAAAACGCGTTTTCCGGCGAAAACGCACACCACGGCTCTTTCTGAGAAAAAGCAAGCACGGAGGACGAGAATCGCTTTTGCCCTGCGTAGCGTTCCGGGCAGCGGGTAGAACCAGGCAGAGAATTCCCGGCTAGCAGCTTCCCTGTGGCGGGGAAGTGCAAACGTACACGTTTTCGGCCGAAAACGCGTTTTCCGGCGAAAACGCACACCACGGCTCTTTCTGAGAAAAAGCAAGCACGGAGGACGAGAATCGCTTTTGCCCTGCGTAGCGTTCTGAGCAGCGGGTAGAACCAAGCAGAGAATTCCCGGCTAGCAGCTTCCCTGTGGCGGGGAAGTGCAAACGTACACGTTTTCGGCCGAAAACGCGTTTTCCGGCGAAAACGCACACCACGGCTCTTTCTGAGAAAAAGCAAGCACGGAGGACGAGAATCGCTTTTGCCCTGCGTAACGTTCCGGGCAGCGGGTAGAACCAGGCAGGGAATTCCCGGCTAGCAGCTTCCCTGTGGCGGGGAAGTGCAAACGTACACGTTTTCGGCCGGAAACGCGTTTTACGGCGAAAACGCACACCACGGCTCTTTCTGAGAAAAAGCAAGCACGGAGGACGAGAATCGCTTTTGCCCTGCGTAGCGTTCCGGGCAGCGGGTAGAACCAGGCAGAGAATTCCCGGCTAGCAGCTTCCCTGTGGCGGGGAAGTGCAAACGTACACGTTTTCGGCCGAAAATGCGTTTTACGGCGAAAACGCACACCACGGCTCTTTCTGAGAAAAAGCAAGCACGGAGGACGAGAATCGCTTTTGCCCTGCATAGTGTTCCGGGCAGCGGGTAGAACCAGGCAGAGAATTCCCGGCTAGCAGCTTCCCTGTGGCGGGGAAGTGCAAACGTACACGTTTTCGGCCGAAAACGCGTTTTACGGCGAAAACGCACACCACGGCACTTTTTGAGAAAAAGCAAGCACGGAGGACGAGAATCGCTTTTGCCCTGCGTAGCGTTCCGGGCAGCGGGTAGAACCAGGCAGAGAATTCCCGGCTAGCAGCTTCCCTGTGGCCGGGAAGTGCAAATGTACACGTTTTCGGCCGAAAACGCGTTTTGCGGCGAAAACGCACACCACGGCTCTTTCTGAGAAAAAGCAAGCACGGAGGACGAGAATCGCTTTTGCCCTGCGTAGCGTTCCGGGCAGCGGGTAGAACCAGGCAGAGAATTCACGTCTAGCAGCTTCCCTGTGGCGGGGAAGTGCAAACGTACACGTTTTCGGCCGGAAACGCGTTTTCCGGCGAAAACGCACACCACGGCTCTTTCTGAGAAAAAGCAAGCACGGAGGACGAGAATCGCTTTTGCCCTGCGTAGCGTTCCGGGCAGCGGGTAGAACCAGGCAGAGAATTCCCGGCTAGCAGCTTCCCTGTGGCGGGGAAGTGCAAACGTACACGTTTTCGGCTGAAAACGCGTTTTCCCGCGAAAACGCACACCACGGCTCTTTCTGAGAAAAAGCAAGCACGGAGTACGAGAATCGCTTTTGCCCTGCATAGTGTTCCGGGCAGCGGGTAGAACCAGGCAGAGAATTCCCGGCTAGCAGCTTCCCTGTGGCGGGGAAGTGCAAACGTACACGTTTTCGGCCGAAAACGCGTTTTCCGGCGAAAACGCACACCACGGCTCTTTCTGAGAAAAAGCAAGCACGGAGGACGAGAATCGCTTTTGCCCTGCGTAGCGTTCCGGGCAGCGGGTAGAACCAGGCAGAGAATTCCCGGCTAGCAGCTTTCCTGTGGCGGGGAAGTGCAAACGTACACGTTTTCGGCCGAAAAAGCGTTTTCCGGCGAAAACGCACACCACGGCTCTTTCTGAGAAAAAGCAAGCACGGAGTACGAGAATCGCTTTTGCCCTGCATAGTGTTCCGGGCAGCGGGTAGAACCAGGCAGAGAATTCCCGGCTAGCAGCTTCCCTGTGGCGGGGAAGTGCAAACGTACACGTTTTCGGCCGAAAACGCGTTTTACGGCGAAAACGCACACCACGGCTCTTTCTGAGAAAAAGCAAGCACGGAGGACGAGAATCGCTTTTGCCCTGCGTAGCGTTCCGGGCAGCGGGTAGAACCAGGCAGAGAATTCCCGGCTAGCAGCTTCCCTGTGGCGGGGAAGTGCAAACGTACACGTTTTCGGCCGAAAAAGCGTTTTCCCGCGAAAACGCACACCACGGCTCTTTCTGAGAAAAAGCAAGCACGGAGTACGAGAATCGCTTTTGCCCTGCATAGTGTTCCGGGCAGCGGGTAGAACCAGGCAGAGAATTCCCGGCTAGCAGCTTCCCTGTGACGGGGAAGTGCAAACGTACACGTTTTCGGCCGAAAACGCGTTTTCCGGCGAAAACGCACACCATGGCTCTTTCTGAGAAAAAGCAAGCACGGAGGACGAGAATCGCTTTTGCCCTGCGTAGCGTTCCGGGCAGCGGGTAGAACCAGGCAGAGAATTCCCGTCTAGCAGCTTCCTGTGGCGGGGAAGTGCAAACGTACACGTTTTCGGCCGAAAACGCGTTTTCCGGCGAAAACGCACACCACGGCTCTTTCTGAGAAAAAGCAAGCAAAGAGGACGAGAATCGCTTTTGCCCTGCGTAGCGTTCCGGGCAGCGGGTAGAACCAGGCAGAGAATTCCCGGCTAGCAGCTTCCCTGTGGCGGGGAAGTGCAAACGTACACGTTTTCGGCCGAAAACGCGTTTTCCGGCGAAAACGCACACCACGGCTCTTTCTGAGAAAAAGCAAGCACGGAGGACGAGAATCGCTTTTGCCCTGCGTAGCGTTCTGAGCAGCGGGTAGAACCAGGCAGAGAATTCCCGTCTAGCAGCTTCCCTGTGGCGGGGAAGTGCAAACGTACACGTTTTCGGCCGAAAACGCGTTTTCCGGCGAAAACGCACACCACGGCTCTTTCTGAGAAAAAGCAAGCACGGAGGACGAGAATCGCTTTTGCCCTGCGTAGCGTTCCGGGCAGAGGGTAGAACCAGGCAGAGAATTCCCGGCTAGCAGCTTCCCTGTGGCGGGGAAGTGCAAACGTACACGTTTTCGGCCGAAAACGCGTTTTCCGGCGAAAACGCACACCACGGCTCTTTCTGAGAAAAAGCAAGCACGGAGGACGAGAATCGCTTTTGCCCTGCGTAGCGTTCCGCGCAGCGGGTAGAACCAGGCAGCGAATTCCCTGCTAGCAGCTTCCCTGTGACGGGGAAGTGCAAACGTACACGTTTTCGGCCGAAAACGCGTTTTCCGGCGAAAACGCACACCACGGCTCTTTCTGAGAAAAAGCAAGCACGGAGGACGAGAATCGCTTTTGCCCTGCGTAGCGTTCCGGGCAGCGGGTAGAACCAGGCAGAGAATTCCCGGCTAGCAGATTCCCTGTGGCCGGGAAGTGCAAACGTACACGTTTTCGGCCGAAAACGCGTTTTCCGGCGAAAACGCACACCACGGCTCTTTCTGAGAAAAAGCAAGCACGGAGGACGAGAACCGCTTTTGCCCTGCGTAGCGTTCCGGGCAGCGGGTAGAACCAGGCAGAGAATTCCCGGCTAGCAGCTTCCCTGTGGCCGGGAAGTGCAAATGTACACGTTTTCGGCCGAAAACGCGTTTTGCGGCGAAAACGCACACCACGGCTCTTTCTGAGAAAAAGCAAGCACGGAGGACGAGAATCGATTTTGCCCTGCGTAGCGTTCCGGGCAGCGGGTAGAACCAGGCAGAGAATTCCCGGCTAGCAGCTTCCCTGTGGCCGGGAAGTGCAAACGTACACGTTTTCGGCCGAAAACGCGTTTTCCGGCGAAAACGCACACCACGGCTCTTTCTGAGAAAAAGCAAGCACGGAGGACGAGAATCGCTTTTGCCCTGCGTAGCGTTCCGGGCAGCGGGTAGAACCAGGCAGAGAATTCCCGGCTAGCATCTTCCCTGTGGCCGGGAAGTGCAAACGTACATGTTTTCGGCCGAAAACGCATTTGCGGCGAAAATGCACACCACGGCTCTTTCTGAGAAAAAGCAAGCACGGAGGACGAGAATCGCTTTTGCCCTGCGTAGCGTTCCGGGCAGCGGGTAGAACCAGGCAGAGAATTCCCGGCTAGCAGCTTCGCTGTGGCGGGGAAGTGCAAACGTACACGTTTTCGGCCGAAAACGCGTTTTCCGGCGAAAACGCACACCACGGCTCTTTCTGAGAAAAAGCAAGCACGGAGGACGAGAATCGCTTTTGCCCTGCGTAGCGTTCTGAGCAGCGGGTAGAACCAGGCAGAGAATTCCCGGCTAGCAGCTTCCCTGTGGCGGGGAAGTGCAAACGTACACGTTTTCGGCCGAAAATGCGTTTTCCGGCGAAAACGCACACCACGGCTCTTTCTGAGAAACAGCAAGCACGGAGGACGAGAATCGCTTTTGCCCTGCGTAGCGTTCCGGGCAGCGGGTAGAACCAGGCAGAGAATTCACGTCTAGCAGCTTCCCTGTGGCGGGGAAGTGCAAACGTACACGTTTTCGGCCGAAAACGCGTTTTCCGGCGAAAACGCACACCACGGCTCTTTCTGAGAAAAAGCAAGCACGGAGGACGAGAATCGCTTTTGCCCTGCGTAACGTTCCGGGCAGCGGGTAGAACCAGGCAGGGAATTCCCGGCTAGCAGCTTCCCTGTGGCGGGGAAGTGCAAACGTACACGTTTTCGGCCGGAAACGCGTTTTACGGCGAAAACGCACACCACGGCTCTTTCTGAGAAAAAGCAAGCACGGAGGACGAGAATCGCTTTTGCCCTGCGTAGCGTTCCGGGCAGCGGGTAGAACCAGGCAGAGAATTCCCGGCTAGCAGCTTCCCTGTGGCGGGGAAGTGCAAACGTACACGTTTTCGGCCGAAAATGTGTTTTACGGCGAAAACGCACACCACGGCTCTTTCTGAGAAAAAGCAAGCACGGAGGACGAGAATCGCTTTTGCCCTGCATAGTGTTCCGGGCAGCGGGTAGAACCAGGCAGAGAATTCCCGGCTAGCAGCTTCCCTGTGGCGGGGAAGTGCAAACGTACACGTTTTCGGCCGAAAACGCGTTTTACGGCGAAAACGCACACCACGGCACTTTTTGAGAAAAAGCAAGCACGGAGGACGAGAATCGCTTTTGCCCTGCGTAGCGTTCCGGGCAGCGGGTAGAACCAGGCAGAGAATTCCCGGCTAGCAGCTTCCCTGTGGCCGGGAAGTGCAAATGTACACGTTTTCGGCCGAAAACGCGTTTTGCGGCGAAAACGCACACCACGGCTCTTTCTGAGAAAAAGCAAGCACGGAGGACGAGAATCGCTTTTGCCCTGCGAAGCGTTCCGGGCAGCGGGTAGAACCAGGCAGAGAATTCACGTCTAGCAGCTTCCCTGTGGCGGGGAAGTGCAAACGTACACGTTTTCGGCCGGAAACGCGTTTTCCGGCGAAAACGCACACCACGGCTCTTTCTGAGAAAAAGCAAGCACGGAGGACGAGAATCGCTTTTGCCCTGCGTAGCGTTCCGGGCAGCGGGTAGAACCAGGCAGAGAATTCCCGGCTAGCAGCTTCCCTGTGGCGGGGAAGTGCAAACGTACACGTTTTCGGCTGAAAACGCGTTTTCCCGCGAAAACGCACACCACGGCTCTTTCTGAGAAAAAGCAAGCACGGAGTACGAGAATCGCTTTTGCCCTGCATAGTGTTCCGGGCAGCGGGTAGAACCAGGCAGAGAATTCCCGGCTAGCAGCTTCCCTGTGGCGGGGAAGTGCAAACGTACACGTTTTCGGCCGAAAACGCGTTTTCCGGCGAAAACGCACACCACGGCTCTTTCTGAGAAAAAGCAAGCACGGAGGACGAGAATCGCTTTTGCCCTGCGTAGCGTTCCGGGCAGCGGGTAGAACCAGGCAGAGAATTCCCGGCTAGCAGCTTTCCTGTGGCGGGGAAGTGCAAACGTACACGTTTTCGGCCGAAAAAGCGTTTTCCGGCGAAAACGCACACCACGGCTCTTTCTGAGAAAAAGCAAGCACGGAGTACGAGAATCGCTTTTGCCCTGCATAGTGTTCCGGGCAGCGGGTAGAACCAGGCAGAGAATTCCCGGCTAGCAGCTTCCCTGTGGCGGGGAAGTGCAAACGTACACGTTTTCGGCCGAAAACGCGTTTTACGGCGAAAACGCACACCACGGCTCTTTCTGAGAAAAAGCAAGCACGGAGGACGAGAATCGCTTTTGCCCTGCGTAGCGTTCCGGGCAGCGGGTAGAACCAGGCAGAGAATTCCCGGCTAGCAGCTTCCCTGTGGCGGGGAAGTGCAAACGTACACGTTTTCGGCCGAAAAAGCGTTTTCCCGCGAAAACGCACACCACGGCTCTTTCTGAGAAAAAGCAAGCACGGAGTACGAGAATCGCTTTTGCCCTGCATAGTGTTCCGGGCAGCGGGTAGAACCAGGCAGAGAATTCCCGGCTAGCAGCTTCCCTGTGACGGGGAAGTGCAAACGTACACGTTTTCGGCCGAAAACGCGTTTTCCGGCGAAAACGCACACCATGGCTCTTTCTGAGAAAAAGCAAGCACGGAGGACGAGAATCGCTTTTGCCCTGCGTAGCGTTCCGGGCAGCGGGTAGAACCAGGCAGAGAATTCCCGTCTAGCAGCTTCCTGTGGCGGGGAAGTGCAAACGTACACGTTTTCGGCCGAAAACGCGTTTTCCGGCGAAAACGCACACCACGGCTCTTTCTGAGAAAAAGCAAGCAAAGAGGACGAGAATCGCTTTTGCCCTGCGTAGCGTTCCGGGCAGCGGGTAGAACCAGGCAGAGAATTCCCGGCTAGCAGCTTCCCTGTGGCGGGGAAGTGCAAACGTACACGTTTTCGGCCGAAAACGCGTTTTCCGGCGAAAACGCACACCACGGCTCTTTCTGAGAAAAAGCAAGCACGGAGGACGAGAATCGCTTTTGCCCTGCGTAGCGTTCTGAGCAGCGGGTAGAACCAGGCAGAGAATTCCCGTCTAGCAGCTTCCCTGTGGCGGGGAAGTGCAAACGTACACGTTTTCGGCCGAAAACGCGTTTTCCGGCGAAAACGCACACCACGGCTCTTTCTGAGAAAAAGCAAGCACGGAGGACGAGAATCGCTTTTGCCCTGCGTAGCGTTCCGGGCAGAGGGTAGAACCAGGCAGAGAATTCCCGGCTAGCAGCTTCCCTGTGGCGGGGAAGTGCAAACGTACACGTTTTCGGCCGAAAACGCGTTTTCCGGCGAAAACGCACACCACGGCTCTTTCTGAGAAAAAGCAAGCACGGAGGACGAGAATCGCTTTTGCCCTGCGTAGCGTTCCGCGCAGCGGGTAGAACCAGGCAGCGAATTCCCTGCTAGCAGCTTCCCTGTGACGGGGAAGTGCAAACGTACACGTTTTCGGCCGAAAACGCGTTTTCCGGCGAAAACGCACACCACGGCTCTTTCTGAGAAAAAGCAAGCACGGAGGACGAGAATCGCTTTTGCCCTGCGTAGCGTTCCGGGCAGCGGGTAGAACCAGGCAGAGAATTCCCGGCTAGCAGATTCCCTGTGGCCGGGAAGTGCAAACGTACACGTTTTCGGCCGAAAACGCGTTTTCCGGCGAAAACGCACACCACGGCTCTTTCTGAGAAAAAGCAAGCACGGAGGACGAGAACCGCTTTTGCCCTGCGTAGCGTTCCGGGCAGCGGGTAGAACCAGGCAGAGAATTCCCGGCTAGCAGCTTCCCTGTGGCCGGGAAGTGCAAATGTACACGTTTTCGGCCGAAAACGCGTTTTGCGGCGAAAACGCACACCACGGCTCTTTCTGAGAAAAAGCAAGCACGGAGGACGAGAATCGCTTTTGCCCTGCGTAGCGTTCCGGGCAGCGGGTAGAACCAGGCAGAGAATTCCCGGCTAGCAGCTTCGCTGTGGCGGGGAAGTGCAAACGTACACGTTTTCTGCCGAAAACGCGTTTTCCGGCGAAAACGCACACCACGGCTCTTTCTGAGAAAAAGCAAGCACGGAGGACGAGAATCGCTTTTGCCCTGCGTAGCGTTCCGAGCAGCGGGTAGAAATAGGCAGCGAATTGCCGGCTAGCAGCTTCCCTGTGGCCGGGAAGTGCAAACGTACACGTTTCTGGCCGAAAACGCGTTTTCCGGAGAAAAAGCACACCATGGCTCTTTCTGAGAAAAAGCAAGCACGGAGGACGAGAATCGCTTTTGCCCTGCGTAGCGTTCCGGGCAGCGGGTAGAACCAGGCAGAGAATTCCCGGCTAGCAGCTTCCCTGTGGCGGGGAATTGCAAACGTACACGTTTTCGGCCGAAAACGCGTTTTCCGGCGAAAACGCACACCACGGCACTTTCTGAGAAAAAGCAAGCACGGAGGACGAGAATCGCTTTTGCCCTGCGTATTTGTCCGGGCAGCGGGTAGAACCAGGCAGCGAATTCCCGGCTAGCAGCTTCCCTGTGGCCGGGAAGTGCAAAGGTACACGTTTTCGGCCGAAAACGCGTTTTCCGGCGAAAACGCACACCACGGCTCTTTCTGAGAAAAAGCAAGCACGGAGGACGAGAATCGCTTTTGCCCTGCGTAGCGTTCCGGGCAGCGGGTAGAACCAGGCAGAAAATTCCCGGCTAGCAGCTTCGCTGTGGCGGGGAAGTGCAAACGTACACGTTTTCGGCCGAAAACGCGTTTTCCGGCGAAAACGCACACCACGGCTCTTTCTGAGAAAAAGCAAGCACGGAGGACGAGAATCGCTTTTGCCCTGCGTAGCGTTCCGGGCAGCGGGTAGAACCAGGCAGAGAATTCCCGGCTAGCAGCTTCGCTGTGGCGGGGAAGTGCAAACGTACACGTTTTCGGCCGAAAACGCGTTTTCCGGCGAAAACGCACACCACGGCTCTTTCTGAGAAAAAGCAAGCACGGAGGACGAGAATCGCTTTTGCCCTGCGTAGCGTTCTGAGCAGCGGGTAGAAATAGGCAGCGTATTCCCGTCTAGCAGCTTCCCTGTGGCGGGGAATTGCAAACGTACACGTTTTCGGCCGAAAACGCGTTTTCCGGCGAAAACGCACACCACGGCTCTTTCTGAGAAAAAGCAAGCACGGAGGACGAGAATCGCTTTTGCCCTGCGTAGCGTTCCGAGCAGCGGGTAGAAATAGGCAGCGAATTGCCGGCTAGCAGCTTCCCTGTGGCCGGGAAGTGCAAACGTACACGTTTCTGGCCGAAAACGCGTTTTCCGGAGAAAAAGCACACCATGGCTCTTTCTGAGAAAGAGCAAGCACGGAGGACGAGAATCGCTTTTGCCCTGCGTAGCGTTCCGGGCAGCGGGTAGAACCAGGCAGAGAATTCCCGGCTAGCAGCTTCCCTGTGGCGGGGAATTGCAAACGTACACGTTTTCGGCCGAAAACGCGTTTTCCGGCGAAAACGCACACCACGGCACTTTCTGAGAAAAAGCAAGCACGGAGGACGAGAATCGCTTTTGCCCTGCGTAGCGTTCCGGGCAGCGGGTAGAACCAGGCAGCGAATTCCCGGCTAGCAGCTTCCCTGTGGCCGGGAAGTGCAAAGGTACACGTTTTCGGCCGAAAACGCGTTTTCCGGCGAAAACGCACACCACGGCTCTTTCTGAGAAAAAGCAAGCACGGAGGACGAGAACCGCTTTTGCCCTGCGTAGCGTTCCGGGCAGCGGGTAGAACCAGGCAGAAAATTCCCGGCTAGCAGCTTCGCTGTGGCGGGGAAGTGCAAACGTACACGTTTTCGGCCGAAAACGCGTTTTCCGGCGAAAACGCACACCACGGCTCTTTCTGAGAAAAAGCAAGCACGGAGGACGAGAATCGCTTTTGCCCTGCGTAGCGTTCCGGGCAGCGGGTAGAACCAGGCAGAGAATTCCCGTCTAGCAGCTTCGCTGTGGCGGGGAAGTGCAAACGTACACGTTTTCGGCCGAAAACGCGTTTTCCGGCGAAAACGCACACCACGGCTCTTTCTGAGAAAAAGCAAGCACGGAGGACGAGAATCGCTTTTGCCCTGCGTAGCGTTCTGAGCAGCGGGTAGAAATAGGCAGCGTATTCCCGTCTAGCAGCTTCCCTGTGGCGGGGAATTGCAAACGTACACGTTTTCGGCCGAAAACGCGTTTTCCGGCGAAAACGCACACCACGGCTCTTTCTGAGAAAAAGCAAGCACGGAGGACGAGAATCGCTTTTGCCCTGCGTAGCGTTCCGGGCAGCGGGTAGAACCAGGCAGAGAATTCCCGGCTAGCAGCTGCGCTGTGGCGGGGAAGTGCAAACGTACACGTTTTCGGCCGAAAACGCGTTTTGCGGCGAAAACGCACACCATGGCTCTTTCTGAGAAAAAGCAAGCACGGAGGACGAGAATCGCTTTTGCCCTGCATAGCGTTCCGGGCAGCGGGTAGAACCAGGCAGAGAATTCCCGGCTAGCAGCTTCCCTGTGGCCGGGAAGTGCAAACGTACAAGTTTTCGGCCGAAAACACGTTTTCCGGCGAAAACGCACACCACGGCTCTTTCTGAGAAAAAGCAAGCACGGAGGACGAGAATCGCTTTTGCCCTGCGTAGCGTTCCGGGCAGCGGGTAGAACCAGGCAGAGAATTCCCGTCTAGCAGCTTCCCTGTGGCGGGGAAGTGCAAACGTACACGTTTTCGGCCAAAAACGCGTTTTCCGGCGAAAACGCACACCACGGCTCTTTCTGAGAAAAAGCAAGCACGGAGGACGAGAATCGCTTTTGCCCTGCGTAGCGTTCCGGGCAGCGGGTAGCACCAGGCAGAGAATTCCCGTCTAGCAGCTTCCCTGTGGCCGGGAAGTGCAAACGTACACGTTTTCGGCCGAAAACGCGTTTTCTGGCGAAAACGCACACCACGGCTCTTTCTGAGAAAAAGCAAGCACGGAGGACGAGAATCGCTTTTGCCCTGCGTAGCGTTCCGGGTAGCGGGTAGAACCAGGCAGAGAATTCCCGGCTAGCATCTTCCCTGTGGCGGGGAAGTGCAAACGTACACGTTTTCGGCCGAAAACACGTTTTCCGGCGAAAACGCACACCACGGCTCTTTCTGAGAAAAAGCAAGCACGGAGGACGAGAATCGCTTTTGCCCTGCATAGCGTTCCGGGCAGCGGGTAGAACCAGGCAGAGAATTCCCGTCTAGCAGCTTCCTTGTGGCGGGGAAGTGCAAACGTACACGTTTTCGGCCGAAAACGCGTTTTCCGGCGAAAACGCACACCACGGCTCTTTCTGAGAAAAAGCAAGCACGGAGGACGAGAATCGCTTTTGCCCTGCGTAGCGTTCCGAGCAGCGGGTAGAAATAGGCAGCGAATTGCCGGCTAGCAGCTTCCCTGTGGCCGGGAAGTGCAAACGTACACGTTTCTGGCCGAAAACGCGTTTTCCGGAGAAAAAGCACACCATGGCTCTTTCTGAGAAAAAGCAAGCACGGAGGACGAGAATCGCTTTTGCCCTGCGTAGCGTTCCGGGCAGCGGGTAGAACCAGGCAGAGAATTCCCGGCTAGCAGCTTCCCTGTGGCCGGGAAGTGCAAACGTACACGTTTTCGGCCGAAAACGCGTTTTCCGGCGAAAACGCACACCACGGCACTTTCTGAGAAAAAGCAAGCACGGAGGACGAGAATCGCTTTTGCCCTGCGTATTTGTCCGGGCAGCGGGTATAACCAGGCAGCAAATTCCCGGCTAGCAGCTTCCCTGTGGCCGGGAAGTGCAAAGGTACACGTTTTCGGCCGAAAACGCGTTTTCCGGCGAAAACGCACACCACGGCTCTTTCTGAGAAAAAGCAAGCACGGAGGACGAGAATCGCTTTTGCCCTGCGTAGCGTTCCGGGCAGCGGGTAGAACCAGGCAGAAAATTCCCGGCTAGCAGCTTCGCTGTGGCGGGGAAGTGCAAACGTACACGTTTTCGGCCGAAAACGCGTTTTCCGGCGAAAACGCACACCACGGCTCTTTCTGAGAAAAAGCAAGCACGGAGGACGAGAATCGCTTTTGCCCTGCGTAGCGTTCCGGGCAGCGGGTAGAACCAGGCAGAGAATTCCCGTCTAGCAGCTTCGCTGTGGCGGGGAAGTGCAAACGTACACGTTTTCGGCCGAAAACGCGTTTTCCGGCGAAAACGCACACCACGGCTCTTTCTGAGAAAAAGCAAGCACGGAGGACGAGAATCGCTTTTGCCCTGCGTAGCGTTCTGAGCAGCGGGTAGAAATAGGCAGCGTATTCCCGTCTAGCAGCTTCCCTGTGGCGGGGAATTGCAAACGTACACGTTTTCGGCCGAAAACGCGTTTTCCGGCGAAAACGCACACCACGGCTCTTTCTGAGAAAAAGCAAGCACGGAGGACGAGAATCGCTTTTGCCCTGCGTAGCGTTCCGGGCAGCGGGTAGAACCAGGCAGAGAATTCCCGGCTAGCAGCTGCGCTGTGGCGGGGAAGTGCAAAGGTACACGTTTTCGGCCGAAAACGCGTTTTGCGGCGAAAACGCACACCACGGCTCTTTCTGAGAAAAAGCAAGCACGGAGGACGAGAATCGCTTTTGCCCTGCGTAGCGTTCCGGGCAGCGGGTAGAACCAGGCAGAGAATTCCCGGCTAGCAGCTTCCCTGTGGCCGGGAAGTGCAAACGTACAAGTTTTCGGCCGAAAACACGTTTTCCGGCGAAAACGCACACCACGGCTCTTTCTGAGAAAAAGCAAGCACGGAGGACGAGAATCGCTTTTGCCCTGCGTAGCGTTCCGAGCAGCGGGTAGAACCAGGCAGAGAATTCCCGGCTAGCAGCTTCCCCGTGACGGGGAAGTGCAAACGTACACGTTTTCGGCCGAAAACGCGTTTTCCGGCCAAAACGCACACCACGGCTCTTTCTGAGAAAAAGCAAGCACGGAGGACGAGAACCGCTTTTGCCCTGCGTAGCGTTCCGGGCAGCGGGTAGAACCAGGCAGAGAATTCCCTGCTAGCAGCTTCCCTGTGGCGGGGAAGTGCAAACGTACACGTTTTCGGCCAAAAACGCGTTTTCCGGCGAAAACGCACACCACGGCTCTTTCTGAGAAAAAGCAAGCACGGAGGACGAGAATCGCTTTTGCCCTGCGTAGCGTTCCGGGCAGCGGGTAGAACCAGGCAGAGAATTCCCGTCTAGCAGCTTCCCTGTGGCCGGGAAGTGCAAACGTACACGTTTTCGGCCGAAAACGCGTTTTCTGGCGAAAACGCACACCACGGCTCTTTCTGAGAAAAAGCAAGCACGGAGGACGAGAATCGCTTTTGCCCTGCGTAGCGTTCCGGGCAGCGGGTAGAACCAGGCAGAGAATTCCCGGCTAGCAGCTTCCCTGTGGCCGGGAAGTGCAAACGTACACGTTTTCGGCCGAAAACGCGTTTTCCGGCGAAAACGCACACCACGGCACTTTCTGAGAAAAAGCAAGCACGGAGGACGAGAATCGCTTTTGCCCTGCGTATTGTCCGGGCAGCGGGTAGAACCAGGCAGCGAATTCCCGGCTAGCAGCTTCCCTGTGGCCGGGAAGTGCAAAGGTACACGTTTTCGGCCGAAAACGCGTTTTCCGGCGAAAACGCACACCACGGCTCTTTCTGAGAAAAAGCAAGCACGGAGGACGAGAATCGCTTTTGCCCTGCGTAGCGTTCCGGGCAGCGGGTAGAACCAGGCAGCGAATTCCCTGCTAGCAGCTTCCCTGTGGCGGGGAAGTCCAAACGTACACGTTTTCGGCCGAAAACGCGTTTTCCGGCGAAAACGCACACCACGGCTCTTTCTGAGAAAAAGCAAGCACGGAGGACGAGAATCGCTTTTGCCCTGCGTAGCGTTCCGGGCAGCGGGTAGAACCAGGCAGAGAATTCCCGGCTAGCAGCTTCCCTGTGGCCGGGAAGTGCAAACGTACACGTTTTCGGCCGAAAACGCGTTTTCCGGCGAAAACGCACACCACGGCTGTTTCTGAGAAAAAGCAAGCAAAGAGGACTAGAATCGCTTTTGCGCTGCGTAGCGTTCCGGGCAGCGGGTAGAACCAACCAGAGAATTCCCGGCTAGCAGCTTCCCTGTGGCGGGCAAGTGCAAACGTACACGTTTTCGGCCGAAAACGCGTTTTCCGGCGAAAACGCACACCACGGCTCTTTCTGAGAAAAAGCAAGCACGGAGTACGAGAATCGCTTTTGCCCTGCGTAGCGTTCCGGGCAGCGGGTAGAACCAGGCAGAGAATGCCCGGCTAGCAGCTTCCCTGTGGCGGGGAAGTGCAAACGTACACGTTTTCGGCCGAAAACGCGTTTTCCGGCGAAAACACACACCACGGCTCTTTCTGAGAAAAAGCAAGCACGGAGGACGAGAATCGCTTTTGCCCTGCGTAGCGTTCCGGGCAGCGGGTAGAACCAGGCAGAGAATTCCCGGCTAGCAGCTTCCCTGTGGCCGGGAAGTGCAAACGTACACGTTTTCGGCCGAAAACGCGTTTTCCCGCGAAAACGCACACCACGGCTCTTTCTGAGAAAAAGCAAGCACGGAGGACGAGAATCGCTTTTGCCTGCGTAGCGTTCCGGGCAGCGGGTAGAACCAGGCAGAGAATTCCCGGCTAGCAGCTTCCCTGTGGCGGGGAAGTGCAAATGTACACGTTTTCGGCCAAAAACACGTTTTCCGGCGAAAACGCACACCACGGATCTTTCTGAGAAAAAGCAAGCACGGAGGACGAGAATCGCTTTTGCCCTGCATAGTGTTCCGGGCAGCGGGTAGAACCAGGCAGAGAATTCCCGTCTAGCAGCTTCCTTGTGGACGGGAAGTGCAAACGTACACGTTTACGGCCGAAAACGCGTTTTCCGTCGAAAACGCACACCACGGCTCTTTCTGAGAAAAAGCAAGCACGGAGGACGAGAATCGCTTTTGCCCTGCGTAGCGTTCCGGGCAGCGGGTAGAACCAGGCAGAGAATTCCCGGCTAGCAGCTTCCCTGTGGCGGGGAAGTGCAAACGTACACGTTTTCGGCCGAAAAAGCGTTTTCCCGCGAAAACGCACACCACGGCTCTTTCTGAGAAAAAGCAAGCATGGAGTACGAGAATCGCTTTTGCCCTGCATAGTGTTCCGGGCAGCGGGTAGAACCAGGCAGAGAATTCCCGGCTAGCAGCTTCCCTGTGACGGGGAAGTGCAAACGTACACGTTTTCGGCCGAAAACGCGTTTTACGGCGAAAACGCACACCATGGCTCTTTCTGAGAAAAAGCAAGCACGGAGGACGAGAATCGCTTTTGCCCTGCGTAGCGTTCCGGGCAGCGGGTAGAACCAGGCAGAGAATTCCCGTCTAGCAGCTTCCTGTGGCGGGGAAGTGCAAACGTACACGTTTTCGTCCGAAAACGCGTTTTCCGGCGAAAACGCACACCACGGCTCTTTCTGAGAAAAAGCAAGCAAAGAGGACGAGAATCGCTTTTGCCCTGCGTAGCGTTCCGGGCAGCGGGTAGAACCAGGCAGAGAATTCCCGGCTAGCAGCTTCCCTGTGGCGGGGAAGTGCAAACGTACACGTTTTCGGCCGAAAACGCGTTTTCCGGCGAAAACGCACACCACGGCACTTTCTGAGAAAAAGCAAGCACGGAGGACGAGAATCGCTTTTGCCCTCCGTAGCGTTCTGAGCAGCGGGTAGAACCAGGCAGAGAATTCCCGTCTAGCAGCTTCCCTGTGGCGGGGAAGTGCAAACGTACACGTTTTCGGCCGAAAACGCGTTTTGCGGCGAAAACGCACACCACGGCTCTTTCTGAGAAAAAGCAAGCACGGAGGACGAGAATCGCTTTTGCCCTGCGTAGCGTTCCGGGCAGCGGGTAGAACCAGGCAGAGAATTCCCGGCTAGCAGCTTCCCTGTGGCCGGGAAGTGCAAATGTACACGTTTTCGGCCGAAAACGCGTTTTGCGGCGAAAACGCACACCACGGCTCTTTCTGAGAAAAAGCAAGCACGGAGGACGAGAATCGCTTTTGCCCTGCGTAGCGTTCCGGGCAGCGGGTAGAACCAGGCAGAGAATTCACGTCTAGCAGCTTCCCTGTGGCGGGGAAGTGCAAACGTACACGTTTTCGGCCGGAAACGCGTTTTCCGGCGAAAACGCACACCACGGCTCTTTCTGAGAAAAAGCAAGCACGGAGGACGAGAATCGCTTTTGCCCTGCGTAGCGTTCCGGGCAGCGGGTAGAACCAGGCAGAGAATTCCCGGCTAGCAGCTTCCCTGTGGCGGGGAAGTGCAAACGTACACGTTTTCGGCTGAAAACGCGTTTTCCCGCGAAAACGCACACCACGGCTCTTTCTGAGAAAAGCAAGCACGGAGTACGAGAATCGCTTTTGCCCTGCATAGTGTTCCGGGCAGCGGGTAGAACCAGGCAGAGAATTCCCGGCTAGCAGCTTCCCTGTGGCGGGGAAGTGCAAACGTACACGTTTTCGGCCGAAAACGCGTTTTACGGCGAAAACGCACACCACGGCTCTTTCTGAGAAAAAGCAAGCACGGAGGACGAGAATCGCTTTTGCCCTGCGTAGCGTTCCGGGCAGCGGGTAGAACCAGACAGAGAATTCCCGGCTAGCAGCTTCCCTGTGGCGGGGAAGTGCAAACGTACACGTTTTCGGCCGAAAACGCGTTTTACGGCGAAAACGCACACCACGGCACTTTTTGAGAAAAAGCAAGCACGGAGGACGAGAATCGCTTTTGCCCTGCGTAGCGTTCCGGGCAGCGGGTAGAACCAGGCAGAGAATTCCCGGCTAGCAGCTTCCCTGTTGCCGGGAAGTGCAAATGTACACGTTTTCGGCCGAAAACGCGTTTTGCGGCGAAAACGCACACCACGGCTCTTTCTGAGAAAAAGCAAGCACGGAGGACGAGAATCGCTTTTGCCCTGCGTAGCGTTCCGGGCAGCGGGTAGAACCAGGCAGAGAATTCACGTCTAGCAGCTTCCCTGTGGCGGGGAAGTGCAAACGTACACGTTTTCGGCCGGAAACGCGTTTTCCGGCGAAAACGCACACCACGGCTCTTTCTGAGAAAAAGCAAGCACGGAGGACGAGAATCGCTTTTGCCCTGCGTAGCGTTCTGAGCAGCGGGTAGAACCAGGCAGAGAATTCCCGGCTAGCAGCTTTCCTGTGGCGGGGAAGTGCAAACGTACACGTTTTCGGCCGAAAACGCGTTTTCCGGCGAAAACGCACACCACGGCTCTTTCTGAGAAAAAGCAAGCACGGAGGACGAGAATCGCTTTTGCCCTGCGTAGCGTTCCGGGCAGCGGGTAGAACCAGGCAGAGAATTCCCGGCTAGCATCTTCCCTGTGGCGGGGAAGTGCAAACGTACAAGTTTTCGGCCGAAAATGCGTTTTCCGGCGAAAACGCACACCACGGCTCTTTCTGAGAAAAAGCAAGCACGGAGGACGAGAATCGCTTTTGCCCTGCGTAGCGTTCTGAGCAGCGGGTAGAACCAAGCAGAGAATTCCCGGCTAGCAGCTTCCCTGTGGCGGGGAAGTGCAAACGTACACGTTTTCGGCCGAAAACGCGTTTTCCGGCGAAAACGCACACCACGGCTCTTTCTGAGAAAAAGCAAGCACGGAGGACGAGAATCGCTTTTGCCCTGCGTAGCGTTCCGGGCAGCGGGTAGAACCAGGCAGAGAATTCCCGGCTAGCAGCTTTCCTGTGGCGGGGAAGTGCAAACGTACACGTTTTCGGCCGAAAACGCGTTTTCCGGCGAAAACGCACACCACGGCTCTTTCTGAGAAAAAGCAAGCACGGAGGACGAGAATCGCTTTTGCCCTGCGTAGCGTTCTGAGCAGCGGGTAGAACCAAGCAGAGAATTCCCGGCTAGCAGCTTCCCTGTGGCGGGGAAGTGCAAACGTACACGTTTTCGGCCGAAAACGCGTTTTCCGGCGAAAACGCACACCACGGCTCTTTCTGAGAAAAAGCAAGCACGGAGGACGAGAATCGCTTTTGCCCTGCGTAGCGTTCCGGGCAGCGGGTAGAACCAGGCAGAGAATTCCCGGCTAGCATCTTCCCTGTGGCGGGGAAGTGCAAACGTACACGTTTTCGGCCGAAAACGCGTTTTCCGGCGAAAACGCACACCACGGCTCTTTCTGAGAAAAAGCAAGCACGGAGTACGAGAATCGCTTTTGCCCTGCATAGTGTTCCGGGCAGCGGGTAGAACCAGGCAGAGAATTCCCGGCTAGCAGCTTCCCTGTGGCGGGGAAGTGCAAACGTACACGTTTTCGGCCGAAAACGCGTTTTACGGCGAAAACGCACACCACGGCACTTTTTGAGAAAAAGCAAGCACGGAGGACGAGAATCGCTTTTGCCCTGCGTAGCGTTCCGGGCAGCGGGTAGAACCAGGCAGAGAATTCCCGGCTAGCAGCTTCCCTGTGGCCGGGAAGTGCAAATGTACACGTTTTCGGCCGAAAACGCGTTTTGCGGCGAAAACGCACACCACGGCTCTTTCTGAGAAAAAGCAAGCACGGAGGACGAGAATCGCTTTTGCCCTGCGTAGCGTTCCGGGCAGCGGGTAGAACCAGGCAGAGAATTCACGTCTAGCAGCTTCCCTGTGGCGGGGAAGTGCAAACGTACACGTTTTCGGCCGGAAACGCGTTTTCCGGCGAAAACGCACACCACGGCTCTTTCTGAGAAAAAGCAAGCACGGAGGACGAGAATCGCTTTTGCCCTGCGTAGCGTTCCGGGCAGCGGGTAGAACCAGGCAGAGAATTCCCGGCTAGCAGCTTCCCTGTGGCGGGGAAGTGCAAACGTACACGTTTTCGGCTGAAAACGCGTTTTCCCGCGAAAACGCACACCACGGCTCTTTCTGAGAAAAGCAAGCACGGAGGACGAGAATCGCTTTTGCCCTGCATAGTGTTCCGGGCAGCGGGTAGAACCAGGCAGAGAATTCCCGGCTAGCAGCTTCCCTGTGGCGGGGAAGTGCAAACGTACACGTTTTCGGCCGAAAACGCGTTTTCCGGCGAAAACGCACACCACGGCTCTTTCTGAGAAAAAGCAAGCACGGAGGACGAGAATCGCTTTTGCCCTGCGTAGCGTTCCGGGCAGCGGGTAGAACCAGACAGAGAATTCCCGGCTAGCAGCTTCCCTGTGGCGGGGAAGTGCAAACGTACACGTTTTCGGCCGAAAACGCGTTTTACGGCGAAAACGCACACCACGGCACTTTTTGAGAAAAAGCAAGCACGGAGGACGAGAATCGCTTTTGCCCTGCGTAGCGTTCCGGGCAGCGGGTAGAACCAGGCAGAGAATTCCCGGCTAGCAGCTTCCCTGTTGCCGGGAAGTGCAAATGTACACGTTTTCGGCCGAAAACGCGTTTTGCGGCGAAAACGCACACCACGGCTCTTTCTGAGAAAAAGCAAGCACGGAGGACGAGAATCGCTTTTGCCCTGCGTAGCGTTCCGGGCAGCGGGTAGAACCAGGCAGAGAATTCACGTCTAGCAGCTTCCCTGTGGCGGGGAAGTGCAAACGTACACGTTTTCGGCCGAAAACGCGTTTTCCGGCGAAAACGCACACCACGGCTCTTTCTGAGAAAAAGCAAGCACGGAGGACGAGAATCGCTTTTGCCCTGCGTAGCGTTCTGAGCAGCGGGTAGAACCAGGCAGAGAATTCCCGGCTAGCAGCTTTCCTGTGGCGGGGAAGTGCAAACGTACACGTTTTCGGCTGAAAACGCGTTTTCCCGCGAAAACGCACACCACGGCTCTTTCTGAGAAAAGCAAGCACGGAGGACGAGAATCGCTTTTGCCCTGCATAGTGTTCCGGGCAGCGGGTAGAACCAGGCAGAGAATTCCCGGCTAGCAGCTTCCCTGTGGCGGGGAAGTGCAAACGTACACGTTTTCGGCCGAAAACGCGTTTTCCGGCGAAAACGCACACCACGGCTCTTTCTGAGAAAAAGCAAGCACGGAGGACGAGAATCGCTTTTGCCCTGCGTAGCGTTCCGGGCAGCGGGTAGAACCAGACAGAGAATTCCCGGCTAGCAGCTTCCCTGTGGCGGGGAAGTGCAAACGTACACGTTTTCGGCCGAAAACGCGTTTTACGGCGAAAACGCACACCACGGCACTTTTTGAGAAAAAGCAAGCACGGAGGACGAGAATCGCTTTTGCCCTGCGTAGCGTTCCGGGCAGCGGGTAGAACCAGGCAGAGAATTCCCGGCTAGCAGCTTCCCTGTTGCCGGGAAGTGCAAATGTACACGTTTTCGGCCGAAAACGCGTTTTGCGGCGAAAACGCACACCACGGCTCTTTCTGAGAAAAAGCAAGCACGGAGGACGAGAATCGCTTTTGCCCTGCGTAGCGTTCCGGGCAGCGGGTAGAACCAGGCAGAGAATTCACGTCTAGCAGCTTCCCTGTGGCGGGGAAGTGCAAACGTACACGTTTTCGGCCGAAAACGCGTTTTCCGGCGAAAACGCACACCACGGCTCTTTCTGAGAAAAAGCAAGCACGGAGGACGAGAATCGCTTTTGCCCTGCGTAGCGTTCTGAGCAGCGGGTAGAACCAGGCAGAGAATTCCCGGCTAGCAGCTTTCCTGTGGCGGGGAAGTGCAAACGTACACGTTTTCGGCCGAAAACGCGTTTTCCGGCGAAAACGCACACCACGGCTCTTTCTGAGAAAAAGCAAGCACGGAGGACGAGAATCGCTTTTGCCCTGCGTAGCGTTCCGGGCAGCGGGTAGAACCAGGCAGAGAATTCCCGGCTAGCATCTTCCCTGTGGCGGGGAAGTGCAAACGTACACGTTTTCGGCCGAAAACGCGTTTTCCGGCGAAAACGCACACCACGGCTCTTTCTGAGAAAAAGCAAGCACGGAGGACGAGAATCGCTTTTGCCCTGCGTAGCGTTCTGAGCAGCGGGTAGAACCAGGCAGAGAATTCCCGGCTAGCAGCTTCCCTGTGGCGGGGAAGTGCAAACGTACACGTTTTCGGCCGAAAACGCGTTTTCCGGCGAAAACGCACACCACGGCTCTTTCTGAGAAAAAGCAAGCACGGAGGACGAGAATCGCTTTTGCCCTGCGTAGCGTTCCGGGCAGCGGGTAGAACCAGGCAGAGAATTCCCGGCTAGCAGCTTTCCTGTGGCGGGGAAGTGCAAACGTACACGTTTTCGGCCGAAAACGCGTTTTCCGGCGAAAACGCACACCACGGCTCTTTCTGAGAAAAAGCAAGCACGGAGGACGAGAATCGCTTTTGCCCTGCGTAGCGTTCTGAGCAGCGGGTAGAACCAAGCAGAGAATTCCCGGCTAGCAGCTTCCCTGTGGCGGGGAAGTGCAAACGTACACGTTTTCGGCCGAAAACGCGTTTTCCGGCGAAAACGCACACCACGGCTCTTTCTGAGAAAAAGCAAGCACGGAGGACGAGAATCGCTTTTGCCCTGCGTAGCGTTCCGGGCAGCGGGTAGAACCAGGCAGAGAATTCCCGGCTAGCATCTTCCCTGTGGCGGGGAAGTGCAAACGTACACGTTTTCGGCCGAAAACGCGCTTTCCGGCGAAAACGCACACCACGGCTCTTTCTGAGAAAAAGCAAGCACGGAGTACGAGAATCGCTTTTGCCCTGCATAGTGTTCCGGGCAGCGGGTAGAACCAGGCAGAGAATTCCCGGCTAGCAGCTTCCCTGTGGCGGGGAAGTGCAAACGTACACGTTTTCGGCCGAAAACGCGTTTTACGGCGAAAACGCACACCACGGCACTTTTTGAGAAAAAGCAAGCACGGAGGACGAGAATCGCTTTTGCCCTGCGTAGCGTTCCGGGCAGCGGGTAGAACCAGGCAGAGAATTCCCGGCTAGCAGCTTCCCTGTGGCCGGGAAGTGCAAATGTACACGTTTTCGGCCGAAAACGCGTTTTCCGGCGAAAACGCACACCACGGCTCTTTCTGAGAAAAAGCAAGCACGGAGGACGAGAATCGCTTTTGCCCTGCGTAGCGTTCCGGGCAGCGGGTAGAACCAGGCAGAGAATTCACGTCTAGCAGCTTCCCTGTGGCGGGGAAGTGCAAACGTACACGTTTTCGGCCGGAAACGCGTTTTCCGGCGAAAACGCACACCACGGCTCTTTCTGAGAAAAAGCAAGCACGGAGGACGAGAATCGCTTTTGCCCTGCGTAGCGTTCCGGGCAGCGGGTAGAACCAGGCAGAGAATTCCCGGCTAGCAGCTTCCCTGTGGCGGGGAAGTGCAAACGTACACGTTTTCGGCTGAAAACGCGTTTTCCCGCGAAAACGCACACCACGGCTCTTTCTGAGAAAAAGCAAGCACGGAGTACGAGAATCGCTTTTGCCCTGCATAGTGTTCCGGGCAGCGGGTAGAACCAGGCAGAGAATTCCCGGCTAGCAGCTTCCCTGTGGCGGGGAAGTGCAAACGTACACGTTTTCGGCCGAAAACGCGTTTTACGGCGAAAACGCACACCACGGCTCTTTCTGAGAAAAAGCAAGCACGGAGGACGAGAATCGCTTTTGCCCTGCGTAGCGTTCCGGGCAGCGGGTAGAACCAGGCAGAGAATTCCCGGCTAGCAGCTTTCCTGTGGCGGGGAAGTGCAAACGTACACGTTTTCGGCCGAAAACGCGTTTTCCGGCGAAAACGCACACCACGGCTCTTTCTGAGAAAAAGCAAGCACGGAGTACGAGAATCGCTTTTGCCCTGCATAGTGTTCCGGGCAGCGGGTAGAACCAGGCAGAGAATTCCCGGCTAGCAGCTTCCCTGTGGCGGGGAAGTGCAAACGTACACGTTTTCGGCCGAAAACGCGTTTTACGGCGAAAACGCACACCACGGCTCTTTCTGAGAAAAAGCAAGCACGGAGGACGAGAATCGCTTTTGCCCTGCGTAGCGTTCCGGGCAGCGGGTAGAACCAGGCAGAGAATTCCCGGCTAGCAGCTTCCCTGTGGCGGGGAAGTGCAAACGTACACGTTTTCGGCCGGAAACGCGTTTTCCGGCGAAAACGCACACCACGGCTCTTTCTGAGAAAAAGCAAGCACGGAGGACGAGAATCGCTTTTGCCCTGCGTAGCGTTCCGGGCAGCGGGTAGAACCAGGCAGAGAATTCCCGGCTAGCAGCTTCCCTGTGGCGGGGAAGTGCAAACGTACACGTTTTCGGCTGAAAACGCGTTTTCCCGCGAAAACGCACACCACGGCTCTTTCTGAGAAAAAGCAAGCACGGAGTACGAGAATCGCTTTTGCCCTGCATAGTGTTCCGGGCAGCGGGTAGAACCAGGCAGAGAATTCCCGGCTAGCAGCTTCCCTGTGGCGGGGAAGTGCAAACGTACACGTTTTCGGCCGAAAACGCGTTTTCCGGCGAAAACGCACACCACGGCTCTTTCTGAGAAAAAGCAAGCACGGAGGACGAGAATCGCTTTTGCCCTGCGTAGCGTTCCGGGCAGCGGGTAGAACCAGGCAGAGAATTCCCGGCTAGCAGCTTTCCTGTGGCGGGGAAGTGCAAACGTACACGTTTTCGGCCGAAAACGCGTTTTCCGGCGAAAACGCACACCACGGCTCTTTCTGAGAAAAAGCAAGCACGGAGTACGAGAATCGCTTTTGCCCTGCATAGTGTTCCGGGCAGCGGGTAGAACCAGGCAGAGAATTCCCGGCTTGCAGCTTCCCTGTGGCGGGGAAGTGCAAACGTACACGTTTTCGGCCGAAAACGCGTTTTACGGCGAAAACGCACACCACGGCTCTTTCTGAGAAAAAGCAAGCACGGAGGACGAGAATCGCTTTTGCCCTGCGTAGCGTTCCGGGCAGCGGGTAGAACCAGGCAGAGAATTCCCGGCTAGCAGCTTCCCTGTGGCGGGGAAGTGCAAACGTACACGTTTTCGGCCGAAAACGCGTTTTCCGGCGAAAACGCACACCACGGCTCTTTCTGAGAAAAAGCAAGCACGGAGGACGAGAATCGCTTTTGCCCTGCGTAGCGTTCCGGGCAGCGGGTAGAACCAGACAGAGAATTCCCGGCTAGCAGCTTCCCTGTGGCGGGGAAGTGCAAACGTACACGTTTTCGGCCGAAAACGCGTTTTACGGCGAAAACGCACACCACGGCACTTTTTGAGAAAAAGCAAGCACGGAGGACGAGAATCGCTTTTGCCCTGCGTAGCGTTCCGGGCAGCGGGTAGAACCAGGCAGAGAATTCCCGGCTAGCAGCTTCCCTGTTGCCGGGAAGTGCAAATGTACACGTTTTCGGCCGAAAACGCGTTTTGCGGCGAAAACGCACACCACGGCTCTTTCTGAGAAAAAGCAAGCACGGAGGACGAGAATCGCTTTTGCCCTGCGTAGCGTTCCGGGCAGCGGGTAGAACCAGGCAGAGAATTCACGTCTAGCAGCTTCCCTGTGGCGGGGAAGTGCAAACGTACACGTTTTCGGCCGAAAACGCGTTTTCCGGCGAAAACGCACACCACGGCTCTTTCTGAGAAAAAGCAAGCACGGAGGACGAGAATCGCTTTTGCCCTGCGTAGCGTTCTGAGCAGCGGGTAGAACCAGGCAGAGAATTCCCGGCTAGCAGCTTTCCTGTGGCGGGGAAGTGCAAACGTACACGTTTTCGGCCGAAAACGCGTTTTCCGGCGAAAACGCACACCACGGCTCTTTCTGAGAAAAAGCAAGCACGGAGGACGAGAATCGCTTTTGCCCTGCGTAGCGTTCCGGGCAGCGGGTAGAACCAGGCAGAGAATTCCCGGCTAGCATCTTCCCTGTGGCGGGGAAGTGCAAACGTACACGTTTTCGGCCGAAAACGCGTTTTCCGGCGAAAACGCACACCACGGCTCTTTCTGAGAAAAAGCAAGCACGGAGGACGAGAATCGCTTTTGCCCTGCGTAGCGTTCTGAGCAGCGGGTAGAACCAGGCAGAGAATTCCCGGCTAGCAGCTTCCCTGTGGCGGGGAAGTGCAAACGTACACGTTTTCGGCCGAAAACGCGTTTTCCGGCGAAAACGCACACCACGGCTCTTTCTGAGAAAAAGCAAGCACGGAGGACGAGAATCGCTTTTGCCCTGCGTAGCGTTCCGGGCAGCGGGTAGAACCAGGCAGAGAATTCCCGGCTAGCAGCTTTCCTGTGGCGGGGAAGTGCAAACGTACACGTTTTCGGCCGAAAACGCGTTTTCCGGCGAAAACGCACACCACGGCTCTTTCTGAGAAAAAGCAAGCACGGAGGACGAGAATCGCTTTTGCCCTGCATAGTGTTCCGGGCAGCGGGTAGAACCAGGCAGAGAATTCCCGGCTAGCAGCTTCCCTGTGGCGGGGAAGTGCAAACGTACACGTTTTCGGCCGAAAACGCGTTTTACGGCGAAAACGCACACCACGGCACTTTTTGAGAAAAAGCAAGCACGGAGGACGAGAATCGCTTTTGCCCTGCGTAGCGTTCCGGGCAGCGGGTAGAACCAGGCAGAGAATTCCCGGCTAGCAGCTTCCCTGTGGCCGGGAAGTGCAAATGTACACGTTTTCGGCCGAAAACGCGTTTTCCGGCGAAAACGCACACCACGGCTCTTTCTGAGAAAAAGCAAGCACGGAGGACGAGAATCGCTTTTGCCCTGCGTAGCGTTCCGGGCAGCGGGTAGAACCAGGCAGAGAATTCACGTCTAGCAGCTTCCCTGTGGCGGGGAAGTGCAAACGTACACGTTTTCGGCCGGAAACGCGTTTTCCGGCGAAAACGCACACCACGGCTCTTTCTGAGAAAAAGCAAGCACGGAGGACGAGAATCGCTTTTGCCCTGCGTAGCGTTCCGGGCAGCGGGTAGAACCAGGCAGAGAATTCCCGGCTAGCAGCTTCCCTGTGGCGGGGAAGTGCAAACGTACACGTTTTCGGCTGAAAACGCGTTTTCCCGCGAAAACGCACACCACGGCTCTTTCTGAGAAAAAGCAAGCACGGAGTACGAGAATCGCTTTTGCCCTGCATAGTGTTCCGGGCAGCGGGTAGAACCAGGCAGAGAATTCCCGGCTAGCAGCTTCCCTGTGGCGGGGAAGTGCAAACGTACACGTTTTCGGCCGAAAACGCGTTTTCCGGCGAAAACGCACACCACGGCTCTTTCTGAGAAAAAGCAAGCACGGAGGACGAGAATCGCTTTTGCCCTGCGTAGCGTTCCGGGCAACGGGTAGAACCAGGCAGAGAATTCCCGGCTAGCAGCTTTCCTGTGGCGGGGAAGTGCAAACGTACACGTTTTCGGCCGAAAACGCGTTTTCCGGCGAAAACGCACACCACGGCTCTTTCTGAGAAAAAGCAAGCACGGAGTACGAGAATCGCTTTTGCCCTGCATAGTGTTCCGGGCAGCGGGTAGAACCAGGCAGAGAATTCCCGGCTAGCAGCTTCCCTGTGGCGGGGAAGTGCAAACGTACACGTTTTCGGCCGAAAACGCGTTTTACGGCGAAAACGCACACCACGGCTCTTTCTGAGAAAAAGCAAGCACGGAGGACGAGAATCGCTTTTGCCCTGCGTAGCGTTCCGGGCAGCGGGTAGAACCAGGCAGAGAATTCCCGGCTAGCAGCTTCCCTGTGGCGGGGAAGTGCAAACGTACACGTTTTCGGCCGGAAACGCGTTTTCCGGCGAAAACGCACACCACGGCTCTTTCTGAGAAAAAGCAAGCACGGAGGACGAGAATCGCTTTTGCCCTGCGTAGCGTTCCGGGCAGCGGGTAGAACCAGGCAGAGAATTCCCGGCTAGCAGCTTCCCTGTGGCGGGGAAGTGCAAACGTACACGTTTTCGGCTGAAAACGCGTTTTCCCGCGAAAACGCACACCACGGCTCTTTCTGAGAAAAAGCAAGCACGGAGTACGAGAATCGCTTTTGCCCTGCATAGTGTTCCGCGCAGCGGGTAGAACCAGGCAGAGAATTCCCGGCTAGCAGCTTCCCTGTGGCGGGGAAGTGCAAACGTACACGTTTTCGGCCGAAAACGCGTTTTCCGGCGAAAACGCACACCACGGCTCTTTCTGAGAAAAAGCAAGCACGGAGGACGAGAATCGCTTTTGCCCTGCGTAGCGTTCCGGGCAGCGGGTAGAACCAGGCAGAGAATTCCCGGCTAGCAGCTTTCCTGTGGCGGGGAAGTGCAAACGTACACGTTTTCGGCCGAAAACGCGTTTTACGGCGAAAACGCACACCACGGCTCTTTCTGAGAAAAAGCAAGCACGGAGGACGAGAATCGCTTTTGCCCTGCGTAGCGTTCCGGGCAGCGGGTAGAACCAGGCAGAGAATTCCCGGCTAGCAGCTTCCCTGTGGCGGGGAAGTGCAAACGTACACGTTTTCGGCCGAAAACGCGTTTTCCGGCGAAAACGCACACCACGGCTCTTTCTGAGAAAAAGCAAGCACGGAGGACGAGAATCGCTTTTGCCCTGCGTAGCGTTCCGGGCAGCGGGTAGAACCAGACAGAGAATTCCCGGCTAGCAGCTTCCCTGTGGCGGGGAAGTGCAAACGTACACGTTTTCGGCCGAAAACGCGTTTTACGGCGAAAACGCACACCACGGCACTTTTTGAGAAAAAGCAAGCACGGAGGACGAGAATCGCTTTTGCCCTGCGTAGCGTTCCGGGCAGCGGGTAGAACCAGGCAGAGAATTCCCGGCTAGCAGCTTCCCTGTTGCCGGGAAGTGCAAATGTACACGTTTTCGGCCGAAAACGCGTTTTGCGGCGAAAACGCACACCACGGCTCTTTCTGAGAAAAAGCAAGCACGGAGGACGAGAATCGCTTTTGCCCTGCGTAGCGTTCCGGGCAGCGGGTAGAACCAGGCAGAGAATTCACGTCTAGCAGCTTCCCTGTGGCGGGGAAGTGCAAACGTACACGTTTTCGGCCGAAAACGCGTTTTCCGGCGAAAACGCACACCACGGCTCTTTCTGAGAAAAAGCAAGCACGGAGGACGAGAATCGCTTTTGCCCTGCGTAGCGTTCTGAGCAGCGGGTAGAACCAGGCAGAGAATTCCCGGCTAGCAGCTTTCCTGTGGCGGGGAAGTGCAAACGTACACGTTTTCGGCCGAAAACGCGTTTTCCGGCGAAAACGCACACCACGGCTCTTTCTGAGAAAAAGCAAGCACGGAGGACGAGAATCGCTTTTGCCCTGCGTAGCGTTCCGGGCAGCGGGTAGAACCAGGCAGAGAATTCCCGGCTAGCATCTTCCCTGTGGCGGGGAAGTGCAAACGTACACGTTTTCGGCCGAAAACGCGTTTTCCGGCGAAAACGCACACCACGGCTCTTTCTGAGAAAAAGCAAGCACGGAGGACGAGAATCGCTTTTGCCCTGCGTAGCGTTCTGAGCAGCGGGTAGAACCAGGCAGAGAATTCCCGGCTAGCAGCTTCCCTGTGGCGGGGAAGTGCAAACGTACACGTTTTCGGCCGAAAACGCGTTTTCCGGCGAAAACGCACACCACGGCTCTTTCTGAGAAAAAGCAAGCACGGAGGACGAGAATCGCTTTTGCCCTGCGTAGCGTTCCGGGCAGCGGGTAGAACCAGGCAGAGAATTCCCGGCTAGCAGCTTTCCTGTGGCGGGGAAGTGCAAACGTACACGTTTTCGGCCGAAAACGCGTTTTCCGGCGAAAACGCACACCACGGCTCTTTCTGAGAAAAAGCAAGCACGGAGGACGAGAATCGCTTTTGCCCTGCGTAGCGTTCCGGGCAGCGGGTAGAACCAGGCAGAGAATTCCCGGCTAGCAGCTTCCCTGTGGCCTGGAAGTGCAAACGTACACGTTTTCGGCCGAAACGCGTTTTCCGGCGAAAACGCACACCACGGCTCTTTCTGAGAAAAAGCAAGCACGGAGGACGAGAATCGCTTTTGCCCTGCGTAGCGTTCCGGGCAGCGGGTAGAACCAGGCAGAGAATTCCCGGCTAGCATCTTCCCTGTGGCGGGGAAGTGCAAACGTACACGTTTTCGGCCGAAAACGCGCTTTCCGGCGAAAACGCACACCACGGCTCTTTCTGAGAAAAAGCAAGCACGGAGTACGAGAATCGCTTTTGCCCTGCATAGTGTTCCGGGCAGCGGGTAGAACCAGGCAGAGAATTCCCGGCTAGCAGCTTCCCTGTGGCGGGGAAGTGCAAACGTACACGTTTTCGGCCGAAAACGCGTTTTACGGCGAAAACGCACACCACGGCACTTTTTGAGAAAAAGCAAGCACGGAGGACGAGAATCGCTTTTGCCCTGCGTAGCGTTCCGGGCAGCGGGTAGAACCAGGCAGAGAATTCCCGGCTAGCAGCTTCCCTGTGGCCGGGAAGTGCAAATGTACACGTTTTCGGCCGAAAACGCGTTTTCCGGCGAAAACGCACACCACGGCTCTTTCTGAGAAAAAGCAAGCACGGAGGACGAGAATCGCTTTTGCCCTGCGTAGCGTTCCGGGCAGCGGGTAGAACCAGGCAGAGAATTCACGTCTAGCAGCTTCCCTGTGGCGGGGAAGTGCAAACGTACACGTTTTCGGCCGGAAACGCGTTTTCCGGCGAAAACGCACACCACGGCTCTTTCTGAGAAAAAGCAAGCACGGAGGACGAGAATCGCTTTTGCCCTGCGTAGCGTTCCGGGCAGCGGGTAGAACCAGGCAGAGAATTCCCGGCTAGCAGCTTCCCTGTGGCGGGGAAGTGCAAACGTACACGTTTTCGGCCGAAAACGCGTTTTCCGGCGAAAACGCACACCACGGCTCTTTCTGAGAAAAAGCAAGCACGGAGGACGAGAATCGCTTTTGCCCTGCGTAGCGTTCCGGGCAACGGGTAGAACCAGGCAGAGAATTCCCGGCTAGCAGCTTTCCTGTGGCGGGGAAGTGCAAACGTACACGTTTTCGGCCGAAAACGCGTTTTCCGGCGAAAACGCACACCACGGCTCTTTCTGAGAAAAAGCAAGCACGGAGTACGAGAATCGCTTTTGCCCTGCATAGTGTTCCGGGCAGCGGGTAGAACCAGGCAGAGAATTCCCGGCTAGCAGCTTCCCTGTGGCGGGGAAGTGCAAACGTACACGTTTTCGGCCGAAAACGCGTTTTACGGCGAAAACGCACACCACGGCTCTTTCTGAGAAAAAGCAAGCACGGAGGACGAGAATCGCTTTTGCCCTGCGTAGCGTTCCGGGCAGCGGGTAGAACCAGGCAGAGAATTCCCGGCTAGCAGCTTCCCTGTGGCGGGGAAGTGCAAACGTACACGTTTTCGGCCGGAAACGCGTTTTCCGGCGAAAACGCACACCACGGCTCTTTCTGAGAAAAAGCAAGCACGGAGGACGAGAATCGCTTTTGCCCTGCGTAGCGTTCCGGGCAGCGGGTAGAACCAGGCAGAGAATTCCCGGCTAGCAGCTTCCCTGTGGCGGGGAAGTGCAAACGTACACGTTTTCGGCTGAAAACGCGTTTTCCCGCGAAAACGCACACCACGGCTCTTTCTGAGAAAAAGCAAGCACGGAGTACGAGAATCGCTTTTGCCCTGCATAGTGTTCCGCGCAGCGGGTAGAACCAGGCAGAGAATTCCCGGCTAGCAGCTTCCCTGTGGCGGGGAAGTGCAAACGTACACGTTTTCGGCCGAAAACGCGTTTTCCGGCGAAAACGCACACCACGGCTCTTTCTGAGAAAAAGCAAGCACGGAGGACGAGAATCGCTTTTGCCCTGCGTAGCGTTCCGGGCAGCGGGTAGAACCAGGCAGAGAATTCCCGGCTAGCAGCTTTCCTGTGGCGGGGAAGTGCAAACGTACACGTTTTCGGCCGAAAACGCGTTTTCCGGCGAAAACGCACACCACGGCTCTTTCTGAGAAAAAGCAAGCACGGAGTACGAGAATCGCTTTTGCCCTGCATAGTGTTCCGGGCAGCGGGTAGAACCAGGCAGAGAATTCCCGGCTTGCAGCTTCCCTGTGGCGGGGAAGTGCAAACGTACACGTTTTCGGCCGAAAACGCGTTTTACGGCGAAAACGCACACCACGGCTCTTTCTGAGAAAAAGCAAGCACGGAGGACGAGAATCGCTTTTGCCCTGCGTAGCGTTCCGGGCAGCGGGTAGAACCAGGCAGAGAATTCCCGGCTAGCAGCTTCCCTGTGGCGGGGAAGTGCAAACGTACACGTTTTCGGCCGAAAACGCGTTTTGCGGCGAAAACGCACACCACGGCTGTTTCTGAGAAAAAGCAAGCACGGAGGACGAGAATCGCTTTTGCCCTGCGTAGCGTTCCGGGCAGCGGGTAGAACCAGGCAGAGAATTCCCGGCTAGCAGCTTCCCTGTGGCCGGGAAGTGCAAATGTACACGTTTTCGGCCGAAAACGCGTTTTGCGGCGAAAACGCACACCACGGCTCTTTCTGAGAAAAAGCAAGCACGGAGGACGAGAATCGCTTTTGCCCTGCATAGTGTTCCGGGCAGCGGGTAGAACCAGGCAGAGAATTCCCGGCTAGCAGCTTCCCTGTGGCGGGGAAGTGCAAACGTACACGTTTTCGGCCGAAAACGCGTTTTACGGCGAAAACGCACACCACGGCTCTTTCTGAGAAAAAGCAAGCACGGAGGACGAGAATCGCTTTTGCCCTGCGTAGCGTTCCGGGCAGCGGGTAGAACCAGGCAGAGAATTCCCGGCTAGCAGCTTTCCTGTGGCGGGGAAGTGCAAACGTACACGTTTTCGGCCGAAAACGCGTTTTCCGGCGAAAACGCACACCACGGCTCTTTCTGAGAAAAAGCAAGCACGGAGTACGAGAATCGCTTTTGCCCTGCATAGTGTTCCGGGCAGCGGGTAGAACCAGGCAGAGAATTCCCGGCTTGCAGCTTCCCTGTGGCGGGGAAGTGCAAACGTACACGTTTTCGGCCGAAAACGCGTTTTACGGCGAAAACGCACACCACGGCTCTTTCTGAGAAAAAGCAAGCACGGAGGACGAGAATCGCTTTTGCCCTGCGTAGCGTTCCGGGCAGCGGGTAGAACCAGGCAGAGAATTCCCGGCTAGCAGCTTCCCTGTGGCGGGGAAGTGCAAACGTACACGTTTTCGGCCGAAAAAGCGTTTTCCCGCGAAAACGCACACCACGGCTCTTTCTGAGAAAAAGCAAGCACGGAGTACGAGAATCGCTTTTGCCCTGCATAGTGTTCCGGGCAGCGGGTAGAACCAGGCAGAGAATTCCCGGCTAGCAGCTTCCCTGTGACGGGGAAGTGCAAACGTACACGTTTTCGGCCGAAAACGCGTTTTCCGGCGAAATCGCACACCACGGCTCTTTCTGAGAAAAAGCAAGCACGGAGGACGAGAATCGCTTTTGCCCTGCGTAGCGTTCCGGGCAGCGGGTAGAACCAGGCAGAGAATTCCCGTCTAGCAGCTTCCTGTGGCGGGGAAGTGCAAACGTACACGTTTTCGGCCGAAAACGCGTTTTCCGGCGAAAACGCACACCACAGCTCTTTCTGAGAAAAAGCAAGCAAAGAGGACGAGAATCGCTTTTGCCCTGCGTAGCGTTCCGGGCAGCGGGTAGAACCAGGCAGAGAATTCCCGGCTAGCAGCTTCCCTGTGGCGGGGAAGTGCAAACGTACACGTTTTCGGCCGAAAACGCGTTTTCCGGCGAAAACGCACACCACGGCTCTTTCTGAGAAAAAGCAAGCACGGAGGACGAGAATCGCTTTTGCCCTGCGTAGCGTTCTGAGCAGCGTGTAGAACCAGGCAGAGAATTCCCGTCTAGCAGCTTCCCTGTGGCGGGGAAGTGCAAACGTACACGTTTTCGGCCGAAAACGCGTTTTGCGGCGAAAACGCACACCACGGCTCTTTCTGAGAAAAAGCAAGCACGGAGGACGAGAATCGCTTTTGCCCTGCGTAGCGTTCCGGGCAGCGGGTAGAACCAGGCAGAGAATTCCCGGCTAGCAGCTTCCCTGTGGCCGGGAAGTGCAAATGTACACGTTTTCGGCCGAAAACGCGTTTTGCGGCGAAAACGCACACCACGGCTCTTTCTGAGAAAAAGCAAGCACGGAGGACGAGAATCGCTTTTGCCCTGCGTAGCGTTCCGGGCAGCGGGTAGAACCAGGCAGAGAATTCACGTCTAGCAGCTTCCCTGTGGCCGGGAAGTGCAAACGTACACGTTTTCGGCCGGAAACGCGTTTTCCGGCGAAAACGCACACCACGGCTCTTTCTGAGAAAAAGCAAGCACGGAGGACGAGAATCGCTTTTGCCCTGCGTAGCGTTCCGGGCAGCGGGTAGAACCAGGCAGAGAATTCCCGGCTAGCAGCTTCCCTGTGGCGGGGAAGTGCAAACGTACACGTTTTCGGCTGAAAACGCGTTTTCCCGCGAAAACGCACACCACGGCTCTTTCTGAGAAAAAGCAAGCACGGAGTACGAGAATCGCTTTTGCCCTGCATAGTGTTCCGCGCAGCGGGTAGAACCAGGCAGAGAATTCCCGGCTAGCAGCTTCCCTGTGGCGGGGAAGTGCAAACGTACACGTTTTCGGCCGAAAACGCGTTTTACGGCGAAAACGCACACCACGGCTCTTTCTGAGAAAAAGCAAGCACGGAGGACGAGAATCGCTTTTGCCCTGCGTAGCGTTCCGGGCAGCGGGTAGAACCAGACAGAGAATTCCCGGCTAGCAGCTTCCCTGTGGCGGGGAAGTGCAAACGTACACGTTTTCGGCCGAAAACGCGTTTTACGGCGAAAACGCACACCACGGCTCTTTCTGAGAAAAAGCAAGCACGGAGGACGAGAATCGCTTTTGCCCTGCGTAGCGTTCCGGGCAGCGGGTAGAACCAGGCAGAGAATTCCCGGCTAGCAGCTTCCTGTTGCCGGGAAGTGCAAATGTACACGTTTTCGGCCGAAAACGCGTTTTGCGGCGAAAACGCACACCACGGCTCTTTCTGAGAAAAAGCAAGCACGGAGGACGAGAATCGCTTTTGCCCTGCGTAGCGTTCCGGGCAGCGGGTAGAACCAGGCAGAGAATTCACGTCTAGCAGCTTCCCTGTGGCGGGGAAGTGCAAACGTACACGTTTTCGGCCGGAAACGCGTTTTCCGGCGAAAACGCACACCACGGCTCTTTCTGAGAAAAAGCAAGCACGGAGGACGAGAATCGCTTTTGCCCTGCGTAGCGTTCAGAGCAGCGGGTAGAACCAGGCAGAGAATTCCCGGCTAGCAGCTTCCCTGTGGCGGGGAAGTGCAAACGTACACGTTTTCGGCCGAAAACGCGTTTTGCGGCGAAAACGCACACCACGGCTCTTTCTGAGAAAAAGCAAGCACGGAGGACGAGAATCGCTTTTGCCCTGCGTAGCGTTCCGGGCAGCGGGTAGAACCAGGCAGAGAATTCCCGGCTAGCAGCTTCCCTGTGGCGGGGAAGTGCAAACGTACACGTTTTCGGCCGAAAACGCGTTTTCCGGCGAAAACGCACACCACGGCTCTTTCTGAGAAAAAGCAAGCACGGAGGACGAGAATCGCTTTTGCCCTGCGTAGCGTTCTGAGCAGCGGGTAGAACCAGGCAGAGAATTCCCGGCTAGCAGCTTCCCTGTGGCGGGGAAGTGCAAACGTACACGTTTTCGGCCGAAAACGCGTTTTCCGGCGAAAACGCACACCACGGCTCTTTCTGAGAAAAAGCAAGCACGGAGGACGAGAATCGCTTTTGCCCTGCGTAGCGTTCCGGGCAGCGGGTAGAACCAGGCAGAGAATTCCCGGCTAGCAGCTTCCCTGTGGCGGGGAAGTGCAAACGTACACGTTTTCGGCCGAAAACGCGTTTTCCGGCGAAAACGCACACCACGGCTCTTTCTGAGAAAAAGCAAGCACGGAGGACGAGAATCGCTTTTGCCCTGCGTAGCGTTCCGGGCAGCGGGTAGAACCAGGCAGGGAATTCCCGGCTAGCAGCTTCCCTGTGGCGGGGAAGTGCAAACGTACACGTTTTCGGCCGGAAACGCGTTTTACGGCGAAAACGCACACCACGGCTCTTTCTGAGAAAAAGCAAGCACGGAGGACGAGAATCGCTTTTGCCCTGCGTAGCGTTCCGGGCAGCGGGTAGAACCAGGCAGAGAATTCCCGTCTAGCAGCTTCCCTGTGGCGGGGAAGTGCAAACGTACACGTTTTCGGCCGAAAACGCGTTTTACGGCGAAAACGCACACCACGGCTCTTTCTGAGAAAAAGCAAGCACGGAGGACGAGAATCGCTTTTGCCCTGCGTAGCGTTCCGGGCAGCGGGTAGAACCAGGCAGAGAATTCCCGGCTAGCAGCTTCCCTGTGGCCGGGAAGTGCAAATGTACACGTTTTCGGCCGAAAACGCGTTTTCCGGCGAAAACGCACACCACGGCTCTTTCTGAGAAAAAGCAAGCACGGAGGACGAGAATCGCTTTTGCCCTGCGTAGCGTTCCGGGCAGCGGGTAGAACCAGGCAGAGAATTCACGTCTAGCAGCTTCCCTGTGGCGGGGAAGTGCAAACGTACACGTTTTCGGCCGGAAACGCGTTTTCCGGCGAAAACGCACACCACGGCTCTTTCTGAGAAAAAGCAAGCACGGAGGACGAGAATCGCTTTTGCCCTGCGTAGCGTTCCGGGCAGCGGGTAGAACCAGGCAGAGAATTCCCGGCTAGCAGCTTCCCTGTGGCGGGGAAGTGCAAACGTACACGTTTTCGGCTGAAAACGCGTTTTCCCGCGAAAACGCACACCACGGCTCTTTCTGAGAAAAAGCAAGCACGGAGGACGAGAATCGCTTTTGCCCTGCATAGTGTTCCGGGCAGCGGGTAGAACCAGGCAGAGAATTCCCGGCTAGCAGCTTCCCTGTGGCGGGGAAGTGCAAACGTACACGTTTTCGGCCGAAAACGCGTTTTACGGCGAAAACGCACACCACGGCTCTTTCTGAGAAAAAGCAAGCACGGAGGACGAGAATCGCTTTTGCCCTGCGTAGCGTTCCGGGCAGCGGGTAGAACCAGGCAGAGAATTCCCGGCTAGCAGCTTTCCTGTGGCGGGGAAGTGCAAACGTACACGTTTTCGGCCGAAAAAGCGTTTTCCGGCGAAAACGCACACCACGGCTCTTTCTGAGAAAAAGCAAGCACGGAGTACGAGAATCGCTTTTGCCCTGCATAGTGTTCCGGGCAGCGGGTAGAACCAGGCAGATAATTCCCGGCTAGCAGCTTCCCTGTGGCGGGGAAGTGCAAACGTACACGTTTTCGGCCGAAAACGCGTTTTACGGCGAAAACGCACACCACGGCTCTTTCTGAGAAAAAGCAAGCACGGAGGACGAGAATCGCTTTTGCCCTGCGTAGCGTTCCGGGCAGCGGGTAGAACCAGGCAGAGAATTCCCGGCTAGCAGCTTCCCTGTGGCGGGGAAGTGCAAACGTACACGTTTTCGGCCGAAAAAGCGTTTTCCCGCCGAAAACGCACACCACGGCTCTTTCTGAGAAAAAGCAAGCACGGAGTACGAGAATCGCTTTTGCCCTGCATAGTGTTCCGGGCAGCGGGTAGAACCAGGCAGAGAATTCCCGGCTAGCAGCTTCCCTGTGACGGGGAAGTGCAAACGTACACGTTTTCGGCCGAAAACGCGTTTTCCGGCGAAAACGCACACCATGGCTCTTTCTGAGAAAAAGCAAGCACGGAGGACGAGAATCGCTTTTGCCCTGCGTAGCGTTCCGGGCAGCGGGTAGAACCAGGCAGAGAATTCCCGTCTAGCAGCTTCCTGTGGCGGGGAAGTGCAAACGTACACGTTTTCGGCCGAAAACGCGTTTTCCGGCGAAAACGCACACCACGGCTCTTTCTGAGAAAAGCAAGCAAAGAGGACGAGAATCGCTTTTGCCCTGCGTAGCGTTCCGGGCAGCGGGTAGAACCAGGCAGAGAATTCCCGGCTAGCAGCTTCCCTGTGGCGGGGAAGTGCAAACGTACACGTTTTCGGCCGAAAACGCGTTTTCCGGCGAAAACGCACACCACGGCTCTTTCTGAGAAAAAGCAAGCACGGAGGACGAGAATCGCTTTTGCCCTGCGTAGCGTTCTGAGCAGCGGGTAGAACCAGGCAGAGAATTCCCGTCTAGCAGCTTCCCTGTGGCGGGGAAGTGCAAACGTACACGTTTTCGGCCGAAAACGCGTTTTCCGGCGAAAACGCACACCACGGCTCTTTCTGAGAAAAAGCAAGCACGGAGGACGAGAATCGCTTTTGCCCTGCGTAGCGTTCCGGGCAGAGGGTAGAACCAGGCAGAGAATTCCCGGCTAGCAGCTTCCCTGTGGCGGGGAAGTGCAAACGTACACGTTTTCGGCCGAAAACGCGTTTTCCCGCGAAAACGCACACCACGGCTCTTTCTGAGAAAAAGCAAGCACGGAGGACGAGAATCGCTTTTTGCCCTGCGTAGCGTTCCGCGCAGCGGGTAGAACCAGGCAGAGAATTCCCGTCTAGCAGCTTCCCTGTGACGGGGAAGTGCAAACGTACACGTTTTCGGCCGAAAACGCGTTTTGCGGCGAAAACGCACACCACGGCTCTTTCTGAGAAAAAGCAAGCACGGAGGACGAGAATAGCTTTTGCCCTGCGTAGCGTTCCGGGCAGCGGGTAGAACCAGGCAGAGAATTCCCGGCTAGCAGCTTCCCTGTGGCCGGGAAGTGCAAATGTACACGTTTTCGGCCGAAAACGCGTTTTGCGGCGAAAACGCACACCACGGCTCTTTCTGAGAAAAAGCAAGCACGGAGGACGAGAATCGCTTTTGCCCTGCGTAGCGTTCCGGGCAGCGGGTAGAACCAGGCAGAGAATTCCCGGCTAGCAGCTTCCCTGTGGCCGGGAAGTGCAAACGTACACGTTTTCGGCCGAAAACGCGTTTTCCGGCGAAAACGCACACCACGGCTCTTTCTGAGAAAAAGCAAGCACGGAGGACGAGAATCGCTTTTGCCCTGCGTAGCGTTCCGGGCAGCGGGTAGAACCAGGCAGAGAATTCCCGGCTAGCAGCTTCCCTGTGGCCGGGAAGTGCAACGTACACGTTTTTGGCCGAAAACGCGTTTTCCGGCGAAAACGCACACCACGGCTCTTTCTGAGAAAAAGCAAGCACGGAGGACGAGAATCGCTTTTGCCCTGCGTAGCGTTCTGAGCAGCGGGTAGAACCAGGCAGACAATTCCCGGCTAGCAGCTTCCCTGTGGCGGGGAAGTGCAAACGTACACGTTTTCGGCCGAAAATGCGTTTTCCGGCGAAAACGCACACCATGGCTCTTTCTGAGAAAAAGCAAGCACGGAGGACGAGAATCGCTTTTGCCCTGCGTAGCGTTCCGGGCAGCGGGTAGAACCAGGCAGAGAATTCCCGGCTAGCAGCTTCCCTGTGGCGGGGAAGTGCAAACGTACACGTTTTCGGCCGGAAACGCGTTTTCCGGCGAAAACGCACACCACGGCTCTTTCTGAGAAACAGCAAGCACGGAGGACGAGAATCGCTTTTGCCCTGCGTAGCGTTCCGGGCAGCGGGTAGAACCAGGCAGAGAATTCACGTCTAGCAGCTTCCCTGTGGCGGGGAAGTGCAAACGTACACGTTTTCGGCCGAAAACGCGTTTTCCGGCGAAAACGCACACCACGGCTCTTTCTGAGAAAAAGCAAGCACGGAGGACGAGAATCGCTTTTGCCCTGCGTAGCGTTCCGCGCAGCGGGTAGAACCAGCAGAGAATTCCCGTCTAGCAGCTTCCCTGTGGCGGGGAAGTGCAAACGTACACGTTTTCGGCCGAAAAAGCGTTTTCCCGCGAAAACGCACACCACGGCTCTTTCTGAGAAAAAGCAAGCACGGAGTACGAGAATCGCTTTTGCCCTGCATAGTGTTCCGGGCAGCGGGTAGAACCAGGCAGAGAATTCCCGGCTAGCAGCTTCCCTGTGACGGGGAAGTGCAAACGTACACGTTTTCGGCCGAAAACGCGTTTTCCGGCGAAAACGCACACCATGGCTCTTTCTGAGAAAAAGCAAGCACGGAGGACGAGAATCGCTTTTGCCCTGCGTAGCGTTCCGGGCAGCGGGTAGAACCAGGCAGAGAATTCCCGTCTAGCAGCTTCCTGTGGCGGGGAAGTGCAAACGTACACGTTTTCGGCCGAAAACGCGTTTTCCGGCGAAAACGCACACCACGGCTCTTTCTGAGAAAAAGCAAGCAAAGAGGACGAGAATCGCTTTTGCCCTGCGTAGCGTTCCGGGCAGCGGGTAGAACCAGGCAGAGAATTCCCGGCTAGCAGCTTCCCTGTGGCGGGGAAGTGCAAACGTACACGTTTTCGGCCGAAAACGCGTTTTCCGGCGAAAACGCACACCACGGCTCTTTCTGAGAAAAAGCAAGCACGGAGGACGAGAATCGCTTTTGCCCTGCGTAGCGTTCTGAGCAGCGGGTAGAACCAGGCAGAGAATTCCCGTCTAGCAGCTTCCCTGTGGCGGGGAAGTGCAAACGTACACGTTTTCGGCCGAAAACGCGTTTTCCGGCGAAAACGCACACCACGGCTCTTTCTGAGAAAAAGCAAGCACGGAGGACGAGAATCGCTTTTGCCCTGCGTAGCGTTCCGGGCAGAGGGTAGAACCAGGCAGAGAATTCCCGGCTAGCAGCTTCCCTGTGGCGGGGAAGTGCAAACGTACACGTTTTCGGCCGAAAACGCGTTTTCCCGCGAAAACGCACACCACGGCTCTTTCTGAGAAAAAGCAAGCACGGAGGACGAGAATCGCTTTTGCCCTGCGTAGCGTTCCGCGCAGCGGGTAGAACCAGGCAGAGAATTCCCGTCTAGCAGCTTCCCTGTGACGGGGAAGTGCAAACGTACACGTTTTCGGCCGAAAACGCGTTTTGCGGCGAAAACGCACACCACGGCTCTTTCTGAGAAAAAGCAAGCACGGAGGACGAGAATAGCTTTTGCCCTGCGTAGCGTTCCGGGCAGCGGGTAGAACCAGGCAGAGAATTCCCGGCTAGCAGCTTCCCTGTGGCCGGGAAGTGCAAATGTACACGTTTTCGGCCGAAAACGCGTTTTGCGGCGAAAACGCACACCACGGCTCTTTCTGAGAAAAAGCAAGCACGGAGGACGAGAATCGCTTTTGCCCTGCGTAGCGTTCCGGGCAGCGGGTAGAACCAGGCAGAGAATTCCCGGCTAGCAGCTTCCCTGTGGCCGGGAAGTGCAAACGTACACGTTTTCGGCCGAAAACGCGTTTTCCGGCGAAAACGCACACCACGGCTCTTTCTGAGAAAAAGCAAGCACGGAGGACGAGAATCGCTTTTGCCCTGCGTAGCGTTCCGGGCAGCGGGTAGAACCAGGCAGAGAATTCCCGGCTAGCAGCTTCCCTGTGGCCGGGAAGTGCAAACGTACACGTTTTCGGCCGAAAACGCGTTTTCCGGCGAAAACGCACACCACGGCTCTTTCTGAGAAAAAGCAAGCACGGAGGACGAGAATCGCTTTTGCCCTGCGTAGCGTTCTGAGCAGCGGGTAGAACCAGGCAGAGAATTCCCGGCTAGCAGCTTCCCTGTGGCGGGGAAGTGCAAACGTACACGTTTTCGGCCGAAAATGCGTTTTCCGGCGAAAACGCACACCATGGCTCTTTCTGAGAAAAAGCAAGCACGGAGGACGAGAATCGCTTTTGCCCTGCGTTGCGTTCCGGGCAGCGGGTAGAACCAGGCAGAGAATTCCCGGCTAGCAGCTTCCCTGTGGCGGGGAAGTGCAAACGTACACGTTTTCGGCCGGAAACGCGTTTTCCGGCGAAAACGCACACCACGGCTCTTTCTGAGAAACAGCAAGCACGGAGGACGAGAATCGCTTTTGCCCTGCGTAGCGTTCCGGGCAGCGGGTAGAACCAGGCAGAGAATTCACGTCTAGCAGCTTCCCTGTGGCGGGGAAGTGCAAACGTACACGTTTTCGGCCGAAAACGCGTTTTCCGGCGAAAACGCACACCACGGCTCTTTCTGAGAAAAAGCAAGCACGGAGGACGAGAATCGCTTTTGCCCTGCATAGTGTTCCGGGCAGCGGGTAGAACCAGGCAGAAAATTCCCGGCTAGCAGCTTCGCTGTGGCGGGGAAGTGCAAACGTACACGTTTTCGGCCGAAAACGCGTTTTCCGGCGAAAACGCACACCACGGCTCTTTCTGAGAAAAAGCAAGCACGGAGGACGAGAATCGCTTTTGCCCTGCGTAGCGTTCCGGGCAGCGGGTAGAACCAGGCAGAGAATTCCCGTCTAGCAGCTTCGCTGTGGCGGGGAAGTGCAAACGTACACGTTTTCGGCCGAAAACGCGTTTTGCGGCGAAAACGCACACCACGGCTCTTTCTGAGAAAAAGCAAGCACGGAGGACGAGAATCGCTTTTGCCCTGCGTAGCGTTCTGAGCAGCGGGTAGAAATAGGCAGCGTATTCCCGTCTAGCAGCTTCCCTGTGGCGGGGAATTGCAAACGTACACGTTTTCGGCCGAAAACGCGTTTTCCGGCGAAAACGCACACCACGGCTCTTTCTGAGAAAAAGCAAGCACGGAGGACGAGAATCGCTTTTGCCCTGCGTAGCGTTCCGGGCAGCGGGTAGAACCAGGCAGAGAATTCCCGGCTAGCAGCTTCGCTGTGGCGGGGAAGTGCAAACGTACACGTTTTCGGCCGAAAACGCGTTTTCCGGCGAAAACGCACACCACGGCTCTTTCTGAGAAAAAGCAAGCACGGAGTACGAGAATCGCTTTTGCCCTGCGTAGCGTTCCGGGCAGAGGGTAGAACCAGGCAGAGAATTCCCGGCTAGCAGCTTCCCTGTGGCGGGGAAGTGCAAACGTACACGTTTTCGGCCGAAAACGCGTTTTCCCGCGAAAACGCACACCACGGCTCTTTCTGAGAAAAAGCAAGCACGGAGGACGAGAATCGCTTTTGCCCTGCGTAGCGTTCCGCGCAGCGGGTAGAACCAGGCAGAGAATTCCCGTCTAGCAGCTTCCCTGTGACGGGGAAGTGCAAACGTACACGTTTTCGGCCGAAAACGCGTTTTGCGGCGAAAACGCACACCACGGCTCTTTCTGAGAAAAAGCAAGCACGGAGGACGAGAATAGCTTTTGCCCTGCGTAGCGTTCCGGGCAGCGGGTAGAACCAGGCAGAGAATTCCCGGCTAGCAGCTTCCCTGTGGCCGGGAAGTGCAAATGTACACGTTTTCGGCCGAAAACGCGTTTTGCGGCGAAAACGCACACCACGGCTCTTTCTGAGAAAAAGCAAGCACGGAGGACGAGAATCGCTTTTGCCCTGCGTAGCGTTCCGGGCAGCGGGTAGAACCAGGCAGAGAATTCCCGGCTAGCAGCTTCCCTGTGGCCGGGAAGTGCAAACGTACACGTTTTCGGCCGAAAACGCGTTTTCCGGCGAAAACGCACACCACGGCTCTTTCTGAGAAAAAGCAAGCACGGAGGACGAGAATCGCTTTTGCCCTGCGTAGCGTTCCGGGCAGCGGGTAGAACCAGGCAGAGAATTCCCGGCTAGCAGCTTCCCTGTGGCCGGGAAGTGCAAACGTACACGTTTTCGGCCGAAAACGCGTTTTCCGGCGAAAACGCACACCACGGCTCTTTCTGAGAAAAAGCAAGCACGGAGGACGAGAATCGCTTTTGCCCTGCGTAGCGTTCTGAGCAGCGGGTAGAACCAGGCAGAGAATTCCCGGCTAGCAGCTTCCCTGTGGCGGGGAAGTGCAAACGTACACGTTTTCGGCCGAAAATGCGTTTTCCGGCGAAAACGCACACCATGGCTCTTTCTGAGAAAAAGCAAGCACGGAGGACGAGAATCGCTTTTGCCCTGCGTTGCGTTCCGGGCAGCGGGTAGAACCAGGCAGAGAATTCCCGGCTAGCAGCTTCCCTGTGGCGGGGAAGTGCAAACGTACACGTTTTCGGCCGGAAACGCGTTTTCCGGCGAAAACGCACACCACGGCTCTTTCTGAGAAACAGCAAGCACGGAGGACGAGAATCGCTTTTGCCCTGCGTAGCGTTCCGGGCAGCGGGTAGAACCAGGCAGAGAATTCACGTCTAGCAGCTTCCCTGTGGCGGGGAAGTGCAAACGTACACGTTTTCGGCCGAAAACGCGTTTTCCGGCGAAAACGCACACCACGGCTCTTTCTGAGAAAAAGCAAGCACGGAGGACGAGAATCGCTTTTGCCCTGCATAGTGTTCCGGGCAGCGGGTAGAACCAGGCAGAAAATTCCCGGCTAGCAGCTTCGCTGTGGCGGGGAAGTGCAAACGTACACGTTTTCGGCCGAAAACGCGTTTTCCGGCGAAAACGCACACCACGGCTCTTTCTGAGAAAAAGCAAGCACGGAGGACGAGAATCGCTTTTGCCCTGCGTAGCGTTCCGGGCAGCGGGTAGAACCAGGCAGAGAATTCCCGTCTAGCAGCTTCGCTGTGGCGGGGAAGTGCAAACGTACACGTTTTCGGCCGAAAACGCGTTTTGCGGCGAAAACGCACACCACGGCTCTTTCTGAGAAAAAGCAAGCACGGAGGACGAGAATCGCTTTTGCCCTGCGTAGCGTTCTGAGCAGCGGGTAGAAATAGGCAGCGTATTCCCGTCTAGCAGCTTCCCTGTGGCGGGGAATTGCAAACGTACACGTTTTCGGCCGAAAACGCGTTTTCCGGCGAAAACGCACACCACGGCTCTTTCTGAGAAAAAGCAAGCACGGAGGACGAGAATCGCTTTTGCCCTGCGTAGCGTTCCGGGCAGCGGGTAGAACCAGGCAGAGAATTCCCGGCTAGCAGCTTCGCTGTGGCGGGGAAGTGCAAACGTACACGTTTTCGGCCGAAAACGCGTTTTCCGGCGAAAACGCACACCACGGCTCTTTCTGAGAAAAAGCAAGCACGGAGTACGAGAATCGCTTTTGCCCTGCGTAGCGTTCCGGGCAGAGGGTAGAACCAGGCAGAGAATTCCCGGCTAGCAGCTTCGCTGTGGCGGGGAAGTGCAAACGTACACGTTTTCGGCCGAAAACGCGTTTTCCGGCGAAAACGCACACCACGGCTCTTTCTGAGAAAAAGCAAGCACGGAGGACGAGAATCGCTTTTGCCCTGCGTAGCGTTCCGAGCAGCGGGTAGAAATAGGCAGCGAATTCCCGGCTAGCAGCTTCCCTGTGGCGGGGAAGTGCAAACGTAGACGTTTTCGGCCGAAAACGCGTTTTCCGGCGAAAACGCACACCACGGCTCTTTCTGAGAAAAAGCAAGCACGGAGGACGAGAACCGCTTTTGCCCTGCGTAGCGTTCCGGGCAGCGGGTAGAACCAGGCAGCGAATTCCCTGCTAGCAGCTTCCCTGTGGCGGGGAAGTGCAAACGTACACGTTTTCGGCCGAAAACGCGTTTTCCGGCGAAAACGCACACCACGGCTCTTTCTGAGAAAAAGCAAGCACGGAGGACGAGAATCGCTTTTGCCCTGCGTAGCGTTCCGGGCAGCGGGTAGAACCAGGCAGAGAATTCCCGGCTAGCAGCTTCCCTGTGGCCGGGAAGTGCAAACGTACACCTTTTCGGCCGAAAACGCGTTTTCCGGCGAAAACGCACACCACGGCTCTTTCTGAGAAAAAGCAAGCACGGAGGACGAGAATCGCTTTTGCCCTGCGTAGCGTTCCGGGCAGCGGGTAGAACCAGGCAGAGAATTCCCGGCTAGCAGCTTCCCTGTGGCCGGGAAGTGCAAACGTACACGTTTTCGGCCGAAAACGCGTTTTCCCGCGAAAACGCACACCACGGCTCTTTCTGAGAAAAAGCAAGCACGGAGGACGAGAATCGCTTTTGCCCTGCGTAGCGTTCCGGGCAGCGGGTAGAACCAGGCAGAGAATTCCCGGCTAGCAGCTTCCCTGTGGCCTGGAAGTGCAAACGTACACGTTTTCGGCCAAAAACACGTTTTCCGGCGAAAACGCACACCACGGATCTTTCTGAGAAAAAGCAAGCACGGAGGACGAGAATCGCTTTTGCCCTGCATAGCGTTCCGGGCAGCGGGTAGAACCAGGCAGAGAATTCCCGTCTAGCAGCTTCCTTGTGGACGGGAAGTGCAAACGTACACGTTTTCGGCCGAAAACGCGTTTTCCGGCGAAAACGCACACCACGGCTCTTTCTGAGAAAAAGCAAGCACGGAGGACGAGAATCCCTTTTGCCCTGCGTAGCGTTCCGGGCAGCGGGTAGAACCAGGCAGAGAATTCCCGGCTAGCAGCTTCGCTGTGGCGGGGAAGTGCAAACGTACACGTTTTCGGCCGAAAACGCGTTTTCCGGCGAAAACGCACACCACGGCTCTTTCTGAGAAAAAGCAAGCACGGAGGACGAGAATCGCTTTTGCCCTGCGTAGCGTTCTGAGCAGCGGGTAGAAATAGGCAGCGAATTGCCGGCTAGCAGCTTCCCTGTGACCGGGAAGTGCAAACGTACACGTTTCTGGCCGAAAACGCGTTTTCCGGAGAAAAAGCACACCATGGCTCTTTCTGAGAAAAAGCAAGCACGGAGGACGAGAATCGCTTTTGCCCTGCGTAGCGTTCCGGGCAGCTGGTAGAACCAGGCAGAGAATTCCCGGCTAGCAGCTTCCCTGTGGCGGGGAATTGCAAACGTACACGTTTTCGGCCGAAAACGCGTTTTCCGGCGAAAACGCACACCACGGCACTTTCTGAGAAAAAGCAAGCACGGAGGACGAGAATCGCTTTTGCCCTGCGTATTTGTCCGGGCAGCGGGTAGAACCAGGCAGCGAATTCCCGGCTAGCAGCTTCCCTGTGGCCGGGAAGTGCAAAGGTACACGTTTTCGGCCGAAAACGCGTTTTCCGGCGAAAACGCACACCACGGCTCTTTCTGAGAAAAAGCAAGCACGGAGGACGAGAATCGCTTTTGCCCTGCGTAGCGTTCCGGGCAGCGGGTAGAACCAGGCAGAGAATTCCCGGCTAGCAGCTTCGCTGTGGCGGGGAAGTGCAAACGTACACGTTTTCGGCCGAAAACGCGTTTTCCGGCGAAAAAGCACACCACGGCTCTTTCTGAGAAAAAGCAAGCACGGAGGACGAGAATCGCTTTTGCCCTGCGTAGCGTTCCGGGCAGCGGGTAGAACCAGGCAGAGAATTCCCGTCTAGCTGCTTCGCTGTGGCGGGGAAGTGCAAACGTACACGTTTTCGGCCGAAAACGCGTTTTCCGGCGAAAACGCACACCACGGCTCTTTCTGAGAAAAAGCAAGCACGGAGGACGAGAATCGCTTTTGCCCTGCGTAGCGTTCCGGGCAGCGGGTAGAACCAGGCAGAGAATTCCCGGCTAGCAGCTTCGCTGTGGCGGGGAAGTGCAAACGTAGACGTTTTCGGCCGAAAACGCGTTTTCCGGCGAAAACGCACACCACGGCTCTTTCTGAGAAAAAGCAAGCACGGAGTACGAGAATCGCTTTTGCCCTGCATAGCGTTCCGGGCAGCGGGTAGAACCAGGCAGAGAATTCCCGGCTAGCAGCTTCGCTGTGGCGGGGAAGTGCAAACGTACACGTTTTCGGCCGAAAACGCGTTTTCCGGCGAAAACGCACACCACGGCTCTTTCTGAGAAAAAGCAAGCACGGAGGACGAGAATCGCTTTTGCCCTGCGTAGCGTTCCGAGCAGCGGGTAGAACCAGGCAGAGAATTCCCGGCTAGCAGCTTCCCCGTGACGGGGAAGTGCAAACGTACACGTTTTCGGCCGAAAACGCGTTTTCCGGCGAAAACGCACACCACGGCTCTTTCTGAGAAAAAGCAAGCACGGAGGACGAGAATCGCTTTTGCCCTGCGTAGCGTTCCGGGCAGCGGGTAGAACCAGGCAGAGAATTCCCGGCTAGCAGCTTCGCTGTGGCGGGGAAGTGCAAACGTACACGTTTTCGGCCGAAAACGCGTTTTCCGGCGAAAACGCACACCACGGCTCTTTCTGAGAAAAAGCAAGCACGGAGGACGAGAATCGCTTTTGCCCTGCGTAGCGTTCCGGGCAGCGGGTAGAACCAGGCAGAGAATTCCCGTCTAGCAGCTTCGCTGTGGCGGGGAAGTGCAAACGTACACGTTTTCGGCCGAAAACGCGTTTTCCGGCGAAAACGCACACCACGGCTCTTTCTGAGAAAAAGCAAGCACGGAGGACGAGAATCGCTTTTGCCCTGCGTAGCGTTCCGGGCAGCGGGTAGAACCAGGCAGAGAATTCCCGGCTATCAGCTTCGCTGTGGCGGGGAAGTGCAAACGTAGACGTTTTCGGCCGAAAACGCGTTTTCCGGCGAAAACGCACACCACGGCTCTTTCTGAGAAAAAGCAAGCACGGAGGACGAGAATCGCTTTTGCCCTGCATAGCGTTCCGGGCAGCGGGTAGAACCAGGCAGAGAATTCCCGGCTAGCAGCTTCGCTGTGGCGGGGAAGTGCAAACGTACACGTTTTCGGCCGAAAACGCGTTTTACGGCGAAAACGCACACCATGGCTCTTTCTGAGAAAAAGCAAGCACGGAGGACGAGAATCGCTTTGCCCTGCGTAGCGTTCCGGGCAGCGGGTAGAACCAGGCAGAGAATTCCCGGCTAGCAGCTTCCCTGTGGCCGGGAAGTGCAAACGTACAATTTTCGGCCGAAAACACGTTTTCCGGCGAAAACGCACACCACGGCTCTTTCTGAGAAAAAGCAAGCACGGAGGACGAGAATCGCTTTTGCCCTGCGTAGCGTTCCGAGCAGCGGGTAGAACCAGGCAGAGAATTCCCGGCTAGCAGCTTCCCCGTGACGGGGAAGTGCAAACGTACACGTTTTCGGCCGAAAACGCGTTTTCCGGCGAAAACGCACACCACGGCTCTTTCTGAGAAAAAGCAAGCACGGAGGACGAGAATCGCTTTTGCCCTGCGTAGCGTTCCGGGCAGCGGGTAGAACCAGGCAGAGAATTCCCTGCTAGCAGCTTCCCTGTGGCGGGGAAGTGCAAACGTACACGTTTTCGGCCAAAAACGCGTTTTCCGGCGAAAACGCACACCACGGCTCTTTCTGAGAAAAAGCAAGCACGGAGGACGAGAATCGCTTTTGCCCTGCGTAGCGTTCCGGGCAGCGGGTAGAACCAGGCAGAGAATTCCCGGCTAGCATCTTCCCTGTGGCGGGGAAGTGCAAACGTACACGTTTTCGGCCGAAAACAAGTTTTCCGGCGAAAACGCACACCACGGCTCTTTCTGAGAAAAAGCAAGCACGGAGGACGAGAATCGCTTTTGCCCTGCGTAGCGTTCCGGGCAGCGGGTAGAACCAGGCAGAGAATTCCCGGCTAGCAGCTTCCCTGTGGCCGGGAAGTGCAAACGTACACGTTTTCGGCCGAAAACGCGTTTTCCCGCGAAAACGCTCATCACGGCTCTTTCTGAGAAAAAGCAAGCACGGAGGACGAGAATCGCTTTTGCCCTGCGTAGCGTTCCGGGCAGCGGGTAGAACCAGGCAGAGAATTCCCGGCTAGCAGCTTCCCTGTGGCCTGGAAGTGCAAACGTACACGTTTTCGGCCAAAAACACGTTTTCCGGCGAAAACGCACACCACGGCTCTTTCTGAGAAAAAGCAAGCACGGAGGACGAGAATCGCTTTTGCCCTGCATAGCGTTCCGGGCAGCGGGTAGAACCAGGCAGAGAATTCCCGTCTAGCAGCTTCCTTGTGGACGGGAAGTGCAAACGTACACGTTTTCGGCCGAAAACGCGTTTTCCGGCGAAAACGCACACCACGGCTCTTTCTGAGAAAAAGCAAGCACGGAGGACGAGAATCGCTTTTGCCCTGCGTAGCGTTCCGGGCAGCGGGTAGAACCAGGCAGAGAATTCCCGGCTAGCAGCTTCGCTGTGGCGGGGAAGTGCAAACGTACACGTTTCTGCCGAAAACGCGTTTTCCGGCGAAAACGCACACCACGGCTCTTTCTGAGAAAAAGCAAGCACGGAGGACGAGAATCGCTTTTGCCCTGCGTAGCGTTCCGGGCAGCGGGTAGAACCAGGCAGAGAATTCCCGGCTAGCAGCTTCCCTGTGGCCGGGAACTGCAAACGTACACGTTTTCGGCCGAAAACGCGTTTTCCCGCGAAAACGCACACCACGGCTCTTTCTGAGAAAAAGCAAGCACGGAGGACGAGAATCGCTTTTGCCCTGCGTAGCGTTCCGGGCAGCGGGTAGAACCAGGCAGAGAATTCCCGGCTAGCAGCTTCCCTGTGGCGGGGAAGTGCAAATGTACACGTTTTCGGCCAAAAACACTTTTTCCGGCGAAATCGCACACCACGGATCTTTCTGAGAAAAAGCAAGCACGGAGGACGAGAATCGCTTTTGCCCTGCATAGCGTTCCGGGCAGCGGGTAGAACCAGGCAGAGAATTCCCGTCTAGCAGCTTCCTTGTGGACGGGAAGTGCAAACGTACACGTTTTCGGCCGAAAACGCGTTTTGCGGCGAAAACGCACACCACGGCTCTTTCTGAGAAAAAGCAAGCACGGAGGACGAGAATCGCTTTTGCCCTGCGTAGCGTTCCGGGCAGCGGGTAGAACCAGGCAGCGAATTCCCGGCTAGCAGCTTCCCTGTGGCGGGGAAGTGCAAACGTACACGTTTTCGGCCGAAAACGCGTTTTCCGGCGAAAACGCACACCACGGCTCTTTCTGAGAAAAAGCAAGCACGGAGGACGAGAAACGCTTTTGCCCTGCGTAGCGTTCCGGGCAGCGGGTAGAACCAGGCAGAGAATTCCCGGCTAGCAGCTTCCGTGTGGCCGGGAAGTGCAAACGTACACGTTTTCGGCCGAAAACGCGTTTTCCGGCGAAAACGCACACCACGGCTCTTTCTGAGAAAAAGCAAGCACGGAGGACGAGAATCGCTTTTGCCCTGCGTAGCGTTCCGGGCAGCGGGTAGAACCAGGCAGAGAATTCCCGGCTAGCAGCTTCCCTGTGGCCGGGAAGTGCAAACGTACACGTTTTCAGCCGAAAACGCGTTTTGCGGCGAAAACGCACACCACGGCTCTTTCTGAGAAAAAGCAAGCACGGAGGACGAGAATCGCTTTTGCCCTGCGTAGCGTTCCGGGCAGCGGGTAGAACCAGGCAGAGAATTCCCGGCTAGCAGCTTCCCTGTGGCCGGGAAGTGCAAACGTACACGTTTTCGGCCGAAAACGCGTTTTCCGGCGAAAACGCACACCACGGCTCTTTCTGAGAAAAAGCAAGCACGGAGGACGAGAATCGCTTTTGCCCTGCGTAGCGTTCCGGGCAGCGGGTAGAACCAGGCAGAGAATTCCCGGCTAGCAGCTTCCCTGTGGCGGGGAAGTGCAAACGTACACGTTTTCGGCCGAAAACGCGTTTTCCGGCGAAAACGCACACCACGGCTCTTTCTGAGAAAAAGCAAGCACGGAGGACGAGAATCGCTTTTGCCCTGCGTAGCGTTCCGGGCAGCGGGTAGAACCAGGCAGAGAATTCCCGTCTAGCAGCTTCCTTGTGGACGGGAAGTGCAAACGTACACGTTTTCGGCCGAAAACGCGTTTTGCGGCGAAAACGCACACCACGGCTCTTTCTGAGAAAAAGCAAGCACGGAGGACGAGAATCGCTTTTGCCCTGCGTAGCGTTCCGGGCAGCGGGTAGAACCAGGCAGCGAATTCCCGGCTAGCAGCTTCCCTGTGGCGGGGAAGTGCAAACGTACACGTTTTCGGCCGAAAACGCGTTTTCTGGCGAAAACGCACACCACGGCTCTTTCTGAGAAAAAGCAAGCACGGAGGACGAGAATCGCTTTTGCCCTGCGTAGCGTTCCGGGCAGCGGGTAGAACCAGGCAGAGAATTCCCGGCTAGCAGCTTCCCTGTGGCGGGGAAGTGCAAACGTACACGTTTTCGGCCGAAAACGCGTTTTCCGGCGAAAACGCACACCACGGCTCTTTCTGAGAAAAAGCAAGCACGGAGGACGAGAATCGCTTTTGCCCTGCGTAGCGTTCCGGGCAGCGGGTAGAACCAGGCAGAGAATTCCCGGCTAGCAGCTTCCCTGTGGCCGGGAAGTGCAAACGTACACGTTTTCGGCCGAAAACGCGTTTTCCGGCGAAAACGTACACCACGGCTCTTTCTGAGAAAAAGCAAGCACGGAGGACGAGAACCGCTTTTGCCCTGCGTAGCGTTCCGGGCAGCGGGTAGAACCAGGCAGAGAATTCCCGGCTAGCAGCTTCGCTGTGGCCGGGAAGTGCAAACGTACACGTTTTCGGCCGAAAAGGCGTTTTCCGGCGAAAACGCACACCACGGCTCTTTCTGAGAAAAAGCAAGCACGGAGGACGAGAATCGCTTTTGCCCTGCGTAGCGTTCCGGGCAGCGGGTAGAACCAGGCAGAGAATTCCCGGCTAGCAGCTTCCCTGTGGCCGGGAAGTGCAAACGTACACGTTTTCGACCGAAAACGCGTTTTCCGGCGAAAACGCACACCACGGCTCTTTCTGAGAAAAAGCAAGCACGGAGGACGAGAATCGCTTTTGCCCTGCGTAGCGTTCCGGGCAGCGGGTAGAACCAGGCAGAGAATTCCCGGCTAGCAGCTTCCCTGTGGCCGGGAAGTGCAAACGTACACGTTTTCGGCCGAAAACGCGTTTTGCGGCGAAAACGCACACCACGGCTCTTTCTGAGAAAAAGCAAGCACGGAGGACGAGAATCGCTTTTGCCCTGCGTAGCGTTCCGGGCAGCGGGTAGAACCAGGCAGAGAATTCCCGGCTAGCAGCTTCCCTGTGGCGGGGAAGTGCAAACGTACACGTTTTCGGCCGAAAACGCGTTTTCCGGCGAAAACGCACACCACGGCTCTTTCTGAGAAAAAGCAAGCACGGAGGACGAGAATCGCTTTTGCCCTGCGTAGCGTTCCGGGCAGCGGGTAGAACCAGGCAGAGAATTCCCGGCTAGCAGCTTCCCTGTGGCCGGGAAGTGCAAACGTACACGTTTTCGGCCGAAAACGCGTTTTCCGGCGAAAACGCACACCACGGCTCTTTCTGAGAAAAAGCAAGCACGGAGGACGAGAATCGCTTTTGCCCTGCGTAGCGTTCCGGGCAGCGGGTAGAACCAGGCAGAGAATTCCCGGCTAGCAGCTTCCCTGTGGCCGGGAAGTGCAAACGTACACGTTTTCGGCCGAAAACGCGTTTTCCGGCGAAAACGCACACCACGGCTCTTTCTGAGAAAAAGCAAGCACGGAGGACGAGAATCGCTTTTGCCCTGCGTAGCGTTCCGGGCAGCGGGTAGAACCAGGCAGAGAATTCCCGGCTAGCAGCTTCCCTGTGGCCGGGAAGTGCAAACGTACACGTTTTAAGCCGAAAACGCGTTTTGCGGCGAAAACGCATACCACGGCTCTTTCTGAGAAAAAGCAAGCACGGAGGACGAGAATCGCTTTTGCCCTGCGTAGCGTTCCGGGCAGCGGGTAGAACCAGGCAGAGAATTCCCGGCTAGCAGCTTCCCTGTGGCCGGGAAGTGCAAACGTACACGTTTTCGGCCGAAAACGCGTTTTCCGGCGAAAACGCACACCACGGCTCTTTCTGAGAAAAAGCAAGCACGGAGGACGAGAATCGCTTTTGCCCTGCGTAGCGTTCCGGGCAGCGGGTAGAACCAGGCAGAGAATTCCCGGCTAGCAGCTTCCCTGTGGCGGGAAAGTGCAAACGTACACGTTTTCGGCCGAAAACGCGTTTTCCGGCGAAAAAGCACACCACGGCTCTTTCTGAGAAAAAGCAAGCACGGAGGACGAGAATCGCTTTTGCCCTGCGTAGCGTTCCGGGCAGCGGGTAGAACCAGGCAGAGAATTCCCGGCTAGCAGATACCCTGTGGCCGGGAAGTGCAAACGTACACGTTTTCGGCCGAAAACGCGTTTTCCGGCGAAAACGCACACCACGGCTCTTTCTGAGAAAAAGCAAGCACGGAGGACGAGAATCGCTTTTGCCCTGCGTAGCGTTCCGGGCAGCGGGTAGAACCAGGCAGAGAATTCCCGGCTAGCAGCTTCCCTGTGGCGGGGAAGTGCAAACGTACACGTTTTCGTCCGAAAACGCGTTTTCCGGCGAAAACGCACACCACGGCTCTTTCTGAGAAAAAGCAAGCACGGAGAACGAGAATCGCTTTTGCCCTGCGTAGCGTTCCGGGCAGCGGGTAGAACCAGGCAGAGAATTCCCGGCTAGCAGCTTCCCTGTGGCGGGGAAGTGCAAACGTACACGTTTTCGGCCGAAAACGCGTTTTCCGGCGAAAACGCACACCACGGCTCTTTCTGAGAAAAAGCAAGCACGGAGGACGAGAAACGCTTTTGCCCTGCGTAGCGTTCCGGGCAGCGGGTAGAACCAGGCAGAGAATTCCCGGCTAGCAGCTTCCGTGTGGCCGGGAAGTGCAAACGTACACGTTTTCGGCCGAAAACGCGTTTTCCGGCGAAAACGCACACCACGGCTCTTTCTGAGAAAAAGCAAGCACGGAGGACGAGAATCGCTTTTGCCCTGCGTAGCGTTCCGGGCAGCGGGTAGAACCAGGCAGAGAATTCCCGGCTAGCAGCTTCCCTGTGGCCGGGAAGTGCAAACGTACACGTTTTCAGCCGAAAACGCGTTTTGCGGCGAAAACGCACACCACGGCTCTTTCTGAGAAAAAGCAAGCACGGAGGACGAGAATCGCTTTTGCCCTGCGTAGCGTTCCGGGCAGCGGGTAGAACCAGGCAGAGAATTCCCGGCTAGCAGCTTCCCTGTGGCCGGGAAGTGCAAACGTACACGTTTTCGGCCGAAAACGCGTTTTCCGGCGAAAACGCACACCACGGCTCTTTCTGAGAAAAAGCAAGCACGGAGGACGAGAATCGCTTTTGCCCTGCGTAGCGTTCCGGGCAGCGGGTAGAACCAGGCAGAGAATTCCCGGCTAGCAGCTTCCCTGTGGCGGGGAAGTGCAAACGTACACGTTTTCGGCCGAAAACGCGTTTTCCGGCGAAAACGCACACCACGGCTCTTTCTGAGAAAAAGCAAGCACGGAGGACGAGAATCGCTTTTGCCCTGCGTAGCGTTCCGGGCAGCGGGTAGAACCAGGCAGAGAATTCCCGGCTAGCAGCTTCCCTGTGGCCGGGAAGTGGAAACGTACACGTTTTCGGCCGAAAACGCGTTTTCCGGCGAAAACGCACACCACGGCTCTTTCTGAGAAAAAGCAAGCACGGAGGACGAGAATCGCTTTTGCCCTGCGTAGCGTTCCGGGCAGCGGGTAGAACCAGGCAGAGAATTCCCGGCTAGCAGCTTCCCTGTGGCGGGGAAGTGCAAACGTACACGTTTTCGGCCGAAAACGCGTTTTCCGGCGAAAACGCACACCACGGCTCTTTCTGAGAAAAAGCAAGCACGGAGGACGAGAATCGCTTTTGCCCTGCGTAGCGTTCCGGGCAGCGGGTAGAACCAGTCAGAGAATTCCCGGCTAGCAGCTTCCCTGTGGCGGGGAAGTGCAAACGTACACGTTTTCGGCCGAAAACGCGTTTTCCGGCGAAAACGCACACCACGGCTCTTTCTGAGAAAAAGCAAGCACGGAGGACGAGAATCGCTTTTGCCCTGCGTAGCGTTCCGGGCAGCGGGTAGAACCAGGCAGAGAATTCCCGGCTAGCAGCTTCCCTGTGGCCGGGAAGTGCAAACGTACACGTTTTCGGCCGAAAACGCATTTTCCGGCGAAAACGCACACCACGGCTCTTTCTGAGAAAAAGCAAGCACGGAGGACGAGAACCGCTTTTGCCCTGCGTAGCGTTCCGGGCAGCGGGTAGAACCAGGCAGAGAATTCCCGGCTAGCAGCTTCGCTGTGGCCGGGAAGTGCAAACGTACACGTTTTCGGCCGAAAACGCGTTTTCCGGCGAAAACGCACACCACGGCTCTTTCTGAGAAAAAGCAAGCACGGAGGACGAGAATCGCTTTTGCCCTGCGTAGCGTTCCGGGCAGCGGGTAGAACCAGGCAGAGAATTCCCGGCTAGCAGCTTCCCTGTGGCCGGGAAGTGCAAACGTACACGTTTTCGGCCGAAAACGCGTTTTCCGGCGAAAACGCACACCACGGCTCTTTCTGAGAAAAAGCAAGCACGGAGGACGAGAATCGCTTTTGCCCTGCGTAGCGTTCCGGGCAGCGGGTAGAACCAGGCAGAGAATTCCCGGCTAGCAGCTTCCCTGTGGCTGGGAAGTGCAAACGTACACGTTTTCGGCCGAAAACGCGTTTTCCGGCGAAAACGCACACCACGGCTCTTTCTGAGAAAAAGCAAGCACGGAGGACGAGAATCGCTTTTGCCCTGCGTAGCGTTCCGGGCAGCGGGTAGAACCAGGCAGAGAATTCCCGGCTAGCAGCTTCCCTGTGGCGGGGAAGTGCAAACGTACACGTTTTCGGCCGAAAACGCGTTTTCCGGCGAAAACGCACACCACGGCTCTTTCTGAGAAAAAGCAAGCACGGAGGACGAGAATCGCTTTTGCCCTGCGTAGCGTTCCGGGCAGCGGGTAGAACCAGGCAGAGAATTCCCGGCTAGCAGCTTCCCTGTGGCCGGGAAGTGCAAACGTACACGTTTTCGGCCGAAAACGCATTTTCCGGCGAAAACGCACACCACGGCTCTTTCTGAGAAAAAGCAAGCACGGAGGACGAGAACCGCTTTTGCCCTGCGTAGCGTTCCGGGCAGCGGGTAGAACCAGGCAGAGAATTCCCGGCTAGCAGCTTCGCTGTGGCCGGGAAGTGCAAACGTACACGTTTTCGGCCGAAAACGCGTTTTCCGGCGAAAACGCACACCACGGCTCTTTCTGAGAAAAAGCAAGCACGGAGGACGAGAATCGCTTTTGCCCTGCGTAGCGTTCCGGGCAGCGGGTAGAACCAGGCAGAGAATTCCCGGCTAGCAGCTTCCCTGTGGCCGGGAAGTGCAAACGTACACGTTTTCGACCGAAAACGCGTTTTCCGGCGAAAACGCACACCACGGCTCTTTCTGAGAAAAAGCAAGCACGGAGGACGAGAATCGCTTTTGCCCTGCGTAGCGTTCCGGGCAGCGGGTAGAACCAGGCAGAGAATTCCCGGCTAGCAGCTTCCCTGTGGCCGGGAAGTGCAAACGTACACGTTTTCGGCCGAAAACGCGTTTTCCGGCGAAAACGCACACCACGGCTCTTTCTGAGAAAAAGCAAGCACGGAGGACGAGAATCGCTTTTGCCCTGCGTAGCGTTCCGGGCAGCGGGTAGAACCAGGCAGAGAATTCCCGGCTAGCAGCTTCCCTGTGGCGGGGAAGTGCAAACGTACACGTTTTCGCCATAAAACGCGTTTTCCGGCGAAAACGCACACCACGGCTCTTTCTGAGAAAAAGCAAGCACGGAGGACGAGAATCGCTTTTGCCCTGCGTAGCGTTCCGGGCAGCGGGTAGAACCAGGCAGAGAATTCCCGGCTAGCAGCTTCCCTGTGGCGGGGAAGTGCAAACGTACACGTTTTCGGCCGAAAACGCGTTTTCCGGCGAAAACGCACACCACGGCTCTTTCTGAGAAAAAGCAAGCACGGAGGACGAGAATCGCTTTTGCCCTGCGTAGCGTTCCGGGCAGCGGGTAGAACCAGGCAGAGAATTCCTGGCTAGCAGCTTCCCTGTGGCCGGGAAGTGCAAACGTACACGTTTTCAGCCGAAAACGCGTTTTGCGGCGAAAACGCACACCACGGCTCTTTCTGAGAAAAAGCAAGCACGGAGGACGAGAATCGCTTTTGCCCTGCGTAGCGTTCCGGGCAGCGGGTAGAACCAGGCAGAGAATTCCCGGCTAGCAGCTTCCCTGTGGCGGAGAAGTGCAAACGTACAAGTTTTCGGCCGAAAACGCGTTTTCCGGCGAAAACGCACACCACGGCTCTTTCTGAGAAAAAGCAAGCACGGAGGACGAGAATCGCTTTTGCCCTGCGTAGCGTTCCGGGCAGCGGGTAGAACCAGGCAGAGAATTCCCGGCTAGCAGCTTCCCTGTGGCCGGGAAGTGCAAACGTACAAGTTTTCGGCCGAAAACGCGTTTTCCGGCGAAAACGCACACCACGGCTCTTTCTGAGAAAAAGCAAGCACGGAGGACGAGAATCGCTTTTGCCCTGCGTAGCGTTCCGGGCAGCGGGTAGAACCAGGCAGAGAATTCCCGGCTAGCAGCTTCCCTGTGGCCGGGAACTGCAAACGTACACGTTTTCGGACGAAAACGCGTTTTCCGGCGAAAACGCACACCACGGCTCTTTCTGAGAAAAAGCAAGCACGGAGGACGAGAATCGCTTTTGCCCTGCGTAGCGTTCCGGGCAGCGGGTAGAACCAGGCAGAGAATTCCCGGCTAGCAGCTTCCCTGTGGCGGGGAAGTGCAAACGTACACGTTTTCGGACGAAAACGCGTTTTCCGGCGAAAACGCACACCACGGCTCTTTCTGAGAAAAAGCAAGCACGGAGGACGAGAATCGCTTTTGCCCTGCGTAGTGTTCGGGGCAGCGGGTAGAACCAGGCAGAGAATTCCCGGCTAGCAGCTTCCCTGTGGCCGGGAAGTGCAAACGTACACGTTTTCGGCCGAAAACGCGTTTTCCGGCGAAAACGCACACCACGGCTCTTTCTGAGAAAAAGCAAGCACGGAGGACGAGAATCGCTTTTGCCCTGCGTAGCGTTCCGGGCAGCGGGTAGAACCAGGCAGAGAATTCCCGGCTAGCAGCTTCCCTGTGGCGGGGAAGTGCAAACGTACACGTTTTCGGCCGAAAACGCTTTTTCCGGCGAAAACGCACACCACGGCTCTTTCTGAGAAAAAGCAAGCACGGAGGACGAGAATCGCTTTTGCCCTGCGTAGCGTTTCGGGCAGCGGGTAGAACCAGGCAGAGAATTCCCGGCTAGCAGCTTCCCTGTGGCCGGGAAGTGCAAACGTACACGTTTTCGGCCGAAAACGCGTTTTCCGGCGAAAACGCACACCACGGCTCTTTCTGAGAAAAAGCAAGCACGGAGGACGAGAATCGCTTTTGCCCTGCGTAGCGTTCCGCGCAGCGGGTAGAACCAGGCAGAGAATTCCCGGCTAGCAGCTTCCCTGTGGCGGGGAAGTGCAAACGTACACGTTTTCGGCCGAAAACGCGTTTTCCGGCGAAAACGCACACCACGGCTCTTCCTGAGAAAAAGCAAGCACGGAGGACGATAATCGCTTTTGCCCTGCGTAGCGTTCCGGGCAGCGGGTAGAACCAGGCAGAGAATTCCCGGCTAGCAGCTTCCCTGTGGCGGGGAAGTGCAAACGTACACGTTTTCGGCCGAAAACGCGTTTTCCGGCGAAAACGCACACCACGGCTCTTTCTGAGAAAAAGCAAGCACGGAGGACGAGAATCGCTTTTGCCCTGCGTAGCGTTCCGGGCAGCGGGTAGAACCAGGCAGAGAATTCCCGGCTAGCAGCTTCCCTGTGGCCGGGAAGTGCAAACGTACACGTTTTCGGCCGAAAACGCGTTTTCCGGCCAAAACGCACACCACGGCTCTTTCTGAGAAAAAGCAAGCACGGAGGACGAGAATCGCTTTTGCCCTGCGTAGCGTTCCGGGCAGCGGGTAGAACCAGGCAGAGAATTCCCGGCTAGCAGCTTTCCTGTGGCGGGCAAGAGCAAACGTACACGTTTTCGGCTGAAAACGCGTTTTCCGGCGAAAACGCACACCACGGCTCTTTCTGGGAAAAAGCAAGCACGGAGGACGAGAATCGCTTTTGCCCTGCGTAGCGTTCCGGGCAGCGGGTAGAACCAGGCAGCGAATTCCCGGCTAGCAGCTTCCCTGTGGCCGGGAAGTGCAAACGTACACGTTTTCGGCCGAAAACGCGTTTTCCGGCGAAAACGCACACCACGGCTCTTTCTGAGAAAAAGCAAGCACGGAGGACGAGAATCGCTTTTGCCCTGCGTAGCGTTCCGGGCAGCGGGTAGAACCAGGCAGAGAATTCCCGGCTAGCAGCTTCCCTGTGGCGGGGAAGTGCAAACGTACACGTTTTCGGCCGAAAACGCGTTTTCCGGCGAAAACGCACACCACGGCTCTTTCTGAGAAAAAGCAAGCACGGAGGACGAGAATCGCTTTTGCCCTGCGTAGCGTTTCGGGCAGCGAGTAGAACCAGGCAGAGAATTCCCGGCTAGCAGCTTCCCTGTGGCCGGCAAGTGCAAACGTACACGTTTTCGGCCGAAAACGCGTTTTCCGGCGAAAACGCACACCACGGCTCTTCCTGAGAAAAAGCAAGCACGGAGGACGAGAATCGCTTTTGCCCTGCGTAGCGTTCCGGGCAGCGGGTAGAACCAGGCAGAGAATTCCCGGCTAGCAGCTTCCCTGTGGCCGGGAAGTGCAAACGTACACGTTTTCGGCCGAAAACGCGTTTTCCGGCGAAAACGCACACCACGGCTCTTTCTGAGAAAAAGCAAGCACGGAGGACGAGAATCGCTTTTGCCCTGCGTAGCGTTCCGGGCAGCGGGTAGAACCAGGCAGAGAATTCCCGGCTAGCAGCTTCCCTGTGGCGGGGAAGTGCAAACGTACACGTTTTCGGCCGAAAACGCGTTTTCCGGCGAAAACGCACACCACGGCTCTTTCTGAGAAAAAGCAAGCACGGAGGACGAGAATCGCTTTTGCCCTGCGTAGCGTTCCGGGCAGCGGGTAGAACCAGGCAGAGAATTCCCGGCTAGCAGCTTCCCTGTGGCCGGGAAGTGGAAACGTACACGTTTTCGGCCGAAAACGCGTTTTCCGGCGAAAACGCACACCACGGCTCTTTCTGAGAAAAAGCAAGCACGGAGGACGAGAATCGCTTTTGCCCTGCGTAGCGTTCCGGGCAGCGGGTAGAACCAGGCAGAGAATTCCCGGCTAGCAGCTTCCCTGTGGCGGGGAAGTGCAAACGTACACGTTTTCGGCCGAAAACGCGTTTTCCGGCGAAAACGCACACCACGGCTCTTTCTGAGAAAAAGCAAGCACGGAGGACGAGAATCGCTTTTGCCCTGCGTAGCGTTCCGGGCAGCGGGTAGAACCAGTCAGAGAATTCCCGGCTAGCAGCTTCCCTGTGGCGGGGAAGTGCAAACGTACACGTTTTCGGCCGAAAACGCGTTTTCCGGCGAAAACGCACACCACGGCTCTTTCTGAGAAAAAGCAAGCACGGAGGACGAGAATCGCTTTTGCCCTGCGTAGCGTTCCGGGCAGCGGGTAGAACCAGGCAGAGAATTCCCGGCTAGCAGCTTCCCTGTGGCCGGGAAGTGCAAACGTACACGTTTTCGGCCGAAAACGCATTTTCCGGCGAAAACGCACACCACGGCTCTTTCTGAGAAAAAGCAAGCACGGAGGACGAGAACCGCTTTTGCCCTGCGTAGCGTTCCGGGCAGCGGGTAGAACCAGGCAGAGAATTCCCGGCTAGCAGCTTCGCTGTGGCCGGGAAGTGCAAACGTACACGTTTTCGGCCGAAAACGCGTTACCCGGCGAAAACGCACACCACGGCTCTTTCTGAGAAAAAGCAAGCACGGAGGACGAGAATCGCTTTTGCCCTGCGTAGCGTTCCGGGCAGCGGGTAGAACCAGGCAGAGAATTCCCGGCTAGCAGCTTCCCTGTGGCCGGGAAGTGCAAACGTACACGTTTTCGGCCGAAAACGCGTTTTCCGGCGAAAACGCACACCACGGCTCTTTCTGAGAAAAAGCAAGCACGGAGGACGAGAATCGCTTTTGCCCTGCGTAGCGTTCCGGGCAGCGGGTAGAACCAGGCAGAGAATTCCCGGCTAGCAGCTTCCCTGTGGCCGGCAAGTGCAAACGTACACGTTTTCGGCCGAAAACGCGTTTTCCGGCGAAAACGCACACCACGGCTCTTCCTGAGAAAAAGCAAGCACGGAGGACGAGAATCGCTTTTGCCCTGCGTAGCGTTCCGGGCAGCGGGTAGAACCAGGCAGAGAATTCCCGGCTAGCAGCTTCCCTGTGGCCGGGAAGTGCAAACGTACACGTTTTCGGCCGAAAACGCGTTTTCCGGCGAAAACGCACACCACGGCTCTTTCTGAGAAAAAGCAAGCACGGAGGACGAGAATCGCTTTTGCCCTGCGTAGCGTTCCGGGCAGCGGGTAGAACCAGGCAGAGAATTCCCGGCTAGCAGCTTCCCTGTGGCGGGGAAGTGCAAACGTACACGTTTTCGGCCGAAAACGCGTTTTCCGGCGAAAACGCACACCACGGCTCTTTCTGAGAAAAAGCAAGCACGGAGGACGAGAATCGCTTTTGCCCTGCGTAGCGTTCCGGGCAGCGGGTAGAACCAGGCAGAGAATTCCCGGCTAGCAGCTTCCCTGTGGCCGGGAAGTGGAAACGTACACGTTTTCGGCCGAAAACGCGTTTTCCGGCGAAAACGCACACCACGGCTCTTTCTGAGAAAAAGCAAGCACGGAGGACGAGAATCGCTTTTGCCCTGCGTAGCGTTCCGGGCAGCGGGTAGAACCAGGCAGAGAATTCCCGGCTAGCAGCTTCCCTGTGGCGGGGAAGTGCAAACGTACACGTTTTCGGCCGAAAACGCGTTTTCCGGCGAAAACGCACACCACGGCTCTTTCTGAGAAAAAGCAAGCACGGAGGACGAGAATCGCTTTTGCCCTGCGTAGCGTTCCGGGCAGCGGGTAGAACCAGTCAGAGAATTCCCGGCTAGCAGCTTCCCTGTGGCGGGGAAGTGCAAACGTACACGTTTTCGGCCGAAAACGCGTTTTCCGGCGAAAACGCACACCACGGCTCTTTCTGAGAAAAAGCAAGCACGGAGGACGAGAATCGCTTTTGCCCTGCGTAGCGTTCCGGGCAGCGGGTAGAACCAGGCAGAGAATTCCCGGCTAGCAGCTTCCCTGTGGCCGGGAAGTGCAAACGTACACGTTTTCGGCCGAAAACGCATTTTCCGGCGAAAACGCACACCACGGCTCTTTCTGAGAAAAAGCAAGCACGGAGGACGAGAACCGCTTTTGCCCTGCGTAGCGTTCCGGGCAGCGGGTAGAACCAGGCAGAGAATTCCCGGCTAGCAGCTTCGCTGTGGCCGGGAAGTGCAAACGTACACGTTTTCGGCCGAAAACGCGTTTTCCGGCGAAAACGCACACCACGGCTCTTTCTGAGAAAAAGCAAGCACGGAGGACGAGAATCGCTTTTGCCCTGCGTAGCGTTCCGGGCAGCGGGTAGAACCAGGCAGAGAATTCCCGGCTAGCAGCTTCCCTGTGGCCGGGAAGTGCAAACGTACACGTTTTCGGCCGAAAACGCGTTTTCCGGCGAAAACGCACACCACGGCTCTTTCTGAGAAAAAGCAAGCACGGAGGACGAGAATCGCTTTTGCCCTGCGTAGCGTTCCGGGCAGCGGGTAGAACCAGGCAGAGAATTCCCGGCTAGCAGCTTCCCTGTGGCTGGGAAGTGCAAACGTACACGTTTTCGGCCGAAAACGCGTTTTCCGGCGAAAACGCACACCACGGCTCTTTCTGAGAAAAAGCAAGCACGGAGGACGATAATCGCTTTTGCCCTGCGTAGCGTTCCGGGCAGCGGGTAGAACCAGGCAGAGAATTCCCGGCTAGCAGCTTCCCTGTGGCGGGGAAGTGCAAACGTACACGTTTTCGGCCGAAAACGCGTTTTCCGGCGAAAACGCACACCACGGCTCTTTCTGAGAAAAAGCAAGCACGGAGGACGAGAATCGCTTTTGCCCTGCGTAGCGTTCCGGGCAGCGGGTAGAACCAGGCAGAGAATTCCCGGCTAGCAGCTTCCCTGTGGCCGGGAAGTGCAAACGTACACGTTTTCGGCCGAAAACGCATTTTCCGGCGAAAACGCACACCACGGCTCTTTCTGAGAAAAAGCAAGCACGGAGGACGAGAACCGCTTTTGCCCTGCGTAGCGTTCCGGGCAGCGGGTAGAACCAGGCAGAGAATTCCCGGCTAGCAGCTTCGCTGTGGCCGGGAAGTGCAAACGTACACGTTTTCGGCCGAAAACGCGTTTTCCGGCGAAAACGCACACCACGGCTCTTTCTGAGAAAAAGCAAGCACGGAGGACGAGAATCGCTTTTGCCCTGCGTAGCGTTCCGGGCAGCGGGTAGAACCAGGCAGAGAATTCCCGGCTAGCAGCTTCCCTGTGGCCGGGAAGTGCAAACGTACACGTTTTCGACCGAAAACGCGTTTTCCGGCGAAACGCACACCACGGCTCTTTCTGAGAAAAAGCAAGCACGGAGGACGAGAATCGCTTTTGCCCTGCGTAGCGTTCCGGGCAGCGGGTAGAACCAGGCAGAGAATTCCCGGCTAGCAGCTTCCCTGTGGCCGGGAAGTGCAAACGTACACGTTTTCGGCCGAAAACGCGTTTTCCGGCGAAAACGCACACCACGGCTCTTTCTGAGAAAAAGCAAGCACGGAGGACGAGAATCGCTTTTGCCCTGCGTAGCGTTCCGGGCAGCGGGTAGAACCAGGCAGAGAATTCCCGGCTAGCAGCTTCCCTGTGGCGGGGAAGTGCAAACGTACACGTTTTCGGCCGAAAACGCGTTTTCCGGCGAAAACGCACACCACGGCTCTTTCTGAGAAAAAGCAAGCACGGAGGACGAGAATCGCTTTTGCCCTGCGTAGCGTTCCGGGCAGCGGGTAGAACCAGGCAGAGAATTCCCGGCTAGCAGCTTCCCTGTGGCGGGGAAGTGCAAACGTACACGTTTTCGGCCGAAAACGCGTTTTCCGGCGAAAACGCACACCACGGCTCTTTCTGAGAAAAAGCAAGCACGGAGGACGAGAATCGCTTTTGCCCTGCGTAGCGTTCCGGGCAGCGGGTAGAACCAGGCAGAGAATTCATGGCTAGCAGCTTCCCTGTGGCCGGGAAGTGCAAACGTACACGTTTTCAGCCGAAAACGCGTTTTGCGGCGAAAACGCACACCACGGCTCTTTCTGAGAAAAAGCAAGCACGGAGGACGAGAATCGCTTTTGCCCTGCGTAGCGTTCCGGGCAGCGGGTAGAACCAGGCAGAGAATTCCCGGCTAGCAGCTTCCCTGTGGCGGAGAAGTGCAAACGTACAAGTTTTCGGCCGAAAACGCGTTTTCCGGCGAAAACGCACACCACGGCTCTTTCTGAGAAAAAGCAAGCACGGAGGACGAGAATCGCTTTTGCCCTGCGTAGCGTTCCGGGCAGCGGGTAGAACCAGGCAGAGAATTCCCGGCTAGCAGCTTCCCTGTGGCAGGGAAGTGCAAACGTACAAGTTTTCGGCCGAAAACGCGTTTTCCCGCGAAAACGCACACCACGGCTCTTTCTGAGAAAAAGCAAGCACGGAGGACGAGAATCGCTTTTGCCCTGCGTAGCGTTCCGGGCAGCGGGTAGAACCAGGCAGAGAATTCCCGGCTAGCAGCTTCCCTGTGGCGGGGAAGTGCAAACGTACACGTTTTCGGCCGAAAACGCGTTTTCCGGCGAAAACGCACACCACGGCTCTTTCTGAGAAAAAGCAAGCACGGAGGACGAGAATCGCTTTTGCCCTGCGTAGCGTTCCGGGCGCGGGTAGAACCGGGCAGAGAATTCCCGGCTAGCAGCTTCCCTGTGGCGGGGAAGTGCAAACGTACACGTTTTCGGCCGAAAACGCGTTTTCCGGCGAAAACGCACACCACGGCTCTTTCTGAGAAAAAGCAAGCACGGAGGACGAGAATCGCTTTTGCCCTGCGTAGCGTTCCGGGCAGCGGGTAGAACCAGGCAGAGAATTCCCGGCTAGCAGCTTCCCTGTGGCGGGGAAGTGCAAACGTACACGTTTTCGGACGAAAACGCGTTTTCCGGCGAAAACGCACACCACGGCTCTTTCTGAGAAAAAGCAAGCACGGAGGACGAGAATCGCTTTTGCCCTGCGTAGTGTTCGGGGCAGCGGGTAGAACCAGGCAGAGAATTCCCGGCTAGCAGCTTCCCTGTGGCCGGGAAGTGCAAACGTACACGTTTTCGGCCGAAAACGCGTTTTCCGGCGAAAACGCACACCACGGCTCTTTCTGAGAAAAAGCAAGCACGGAGGACGAGAATCGCTTTTGCCCTGCGTAGCGTTCCGGGCAGCGGGTAGAACCAGGCAGAGAATTCCCGGCTAGCAGCTTCCCTGTGGCGGGGAAGTGCAAACGTACACGTTTTCGGCCGAAAACGCTTTTTCCGGCGAAAACGCACACCACGGCTCTTTCTGAGAAAAAGCAAGCACGGAGGACGAGAATCGCTTTTGCCCTGCGTAGCGTTTCGGGCAGCGGGTAGAACCAGGCAGAGAATTCCCGGCTAGCAGCTTCCCTGTGGCCGGGAAGTGCAAACGTACACGTTTTCGGCCGAAAACGCGTTTTCCGGCGAAAACGCACACCACGGCTCTTTCTGAGAAAAAGCAAGCACGGAGGACGAGAATCGCTTTTGCCCTGCGTAGCGTTCCGCGCAGCGGGTAGAACCAGGCAGAGAATTCCCGGCTAGCAGCTTCCCTGTGGCCGGGAAGTGCAAACGTACACGTTTTCGGCCGAAAACGCGTTTTCCGGCGAAAACGCACACCACGGCTCTTCCTGAGAAAAAGCAAGCACGGAGGACGATAATCGCTTTTGCCCTGCGTAGCGTTCCGGGCAGCGGGTAGAACCAGGCAGAGAATTCCCGGCTAGCAGCTTCCCTGTGGCGGGGAAGTGCAAACGTACACGTTTTCGGCCGAAAACGCGTTTTCCGGCGAAAACGCACACCACGGCTCTTTCTGAGAAAAAGCAAGCACGGAGGACGAGAATCGCTTTTGCCCTGCGTAGCGTTCCGGGCAGCGGGTAGAACCAGGCAGAGAATTCCCGGCTAGCAGCTTCCCTGTGGCCGGGAAGTGCAAACGTACACGTTTTCGGCCGAAAACGCGTTTTCCGGCCAAAACGCACACCACGGCTCTTTCTGAGAAAAAGCAAGCACGGAGGACGAGAATCGCTTTTGCCCTGCGTAGCGTTCCGGGCAGCGGGTAGAACCAGGCAGAGAATTCCCGGCTAGCAGCTTTCCTGTGGCGGGCAAGAGCAAACGTACACGTTTTCGGCTGAAAACGCGTTTTCCGGCGAAAACGCACACCACGGCTCTTTCTGGGAAAAAGCAAGCACGGAGGACGAGAATCGCTTTTGCCCTGCGTAGCGTTCCGGGCAGCGGGTAGAACCAGGCAGCGAATTCCCGGCTAGCAGCTTCCCTGTGGCCGGGAAGTGCAAACGTACACGTTTTCGGCCGAAAACGCGTTTTCCGGCGAAAACGCACACCACGGCTCTTTCTGAGAAAAAGCAAGCACGGAGGACGAGAATCGCTTTTGCCCTGCGTAGCGTTCCGGGCAGCGGGTAGAACCAGGCAGAGAATTCCCGGCTAGCAGCTTCCCTGTGGCGGGGAAGTGCAAACGTACACGTTTTCGGCCGAAAACGCGTTTTCCGGCGAAAACGCACACCACGGCTCTTTCTGAGAAAAAGCAAGCACGGAGGACGAGAATCGCTTTTGCCCTGCGTAGCGTTTCGGGCAGCGAGTAGAACCAGGCAGAGAATTCCCGGCTAGCAGCTTCCCTGTGGCCGGCAAGTGCAAACGTACACGTTTTCGGCCGAAAACGCGTTTTCCGGCGAAAACGCACACCACGGCTCTTCCTGAGAAAAAGCAAGCACGGAGGACGATAATCGCTTTTGCCCTGCGTAGCGTTCCGGGCAGCGGGTAGAACCAGGCAGAGAATTCCCGGCTAGCAGCTTCCCTGTGGCCGGGAAGTGGAAACGTACACGTTTTCGGCCGAAAACGCGTTTTCCGGCGAAAACGCACACCACGGCTCTTTCTGAGAAAAAGCAAGCACGGAGGAAGAGAATCGCTTTTGCCCTGCCTAGCGTTCCGGGCAGCGGGTAGAACCAGGCAGAGAATTCCCGGCTAGCAGCTTCCCTGTGGCGGGGAAGTGCAAACGTACACGTTTTCGGCCGAAAACGCGTTTTCCGGAGAAAACGTACACCACGGCTCTTTCTGAGAAAAAGCAAGCACGGAGGACGAGAATCGCTTTTGCCCTGCGTAGCGTTCCGGGCAGCGGGTAGAACCAGGCAGAGAATTCCCGGCTAGCAGCTTCCCTGTGGCGGGCAAGTGCAAACGTACACGTTTTCGGCTGAAAACGCGTTTTCCGGCGAAAACGCACACCACGGCTCTTTCTGGGAAAAAGCAAGCACGGAGGACGAGAATCGCTTTTGCCCTGCGTAGCGTTCCGGGCAGCGGGTAGAACCAGGCAGCGAATTCCCGGCTAGCAGCTTCCCTGTGGCCGGGAAGTGCAAACGTACACGTTTTCGGCCGAAAACGCGTTTTCCGGCGAAAACGCACACCACGGCTCTTTCTGAGAAAAAGCAAGCACGGAGGACGAGAATCGCTTTTGCCCTGCGTAGCGTTCCGGGCAGCGGGTAGAACCAGGCAGAGAATTCCCGGCTAGCAGCTTCCCTGTGGCGGGGAAGTGCAAACGTACACGTTTTCGGCCGAAAACGCGTTTTCCGGCGAAAACGCACACCACGGCTCTTTCTGAGAAAAAGCAAGCACGGAGGACGAGAATCGCTTTTGCCCTGCGTAGCGTTTCGGGCAGCGAGTAGAACCAGGCAGAGAATTCCCGGCTAGCAGCTTCCCTGTGGCCGGCAAGTGCAAACGTACACGTTTTCGGCCGAAAACGCGTTTTCCGGCGAAAACGCACACCACGGCTCTTCCTGAGAAAAAGCAAGCACGGAGGACGATAATCGCTTTTGCCCTGCGTAGCGTTCCGGGCAGCGGGTAGAACCAGGCAGAGAATTCCCGGCTAGCAGCTTCCCTGTGGCGGGGAAGTGCAAACGTACACGTTTTCGGCCGAAAACGCGTTTTCCGGCGAAAACGCACACCACGGCTCTTTCTGAGAAAAAGCAAGCACGGAGGAAGAGAATCGCTTTTGCCCTGCCTAGCGTTCCGGGCAGCGGGTAGAACCAGGCAGAGAATTCCCGGCTAGCAGCTTCCCTGTGGCGGGGAACTGCAAACGTACACGTTTTCGGCCGAAAACGCGTTTTCCGGAGAAAACGTACACCACGGCTCTTTCTGAGAAAAAGCAAGCACGGAGGACGAGAATCGCTTTTGCCCTGCGTAGCGTTCCGGGCAGCGGGTAGAACCAGGCAGAGAATTCCCGGCTAGCAGCTTCCCTGTGGCGGGGAAGTGCAAACGTACACGTTTTCGGCTGAAAACGCGTTTTCCGGCGAAAACGCACACCACGGCTCTTTCTGGGAAAAAGCAAGCACGGAGGACGAGAATCGCTTTTGCCCTGCGTAGCGTTCCGCGCAGCGGGTAGAACCAGGCAGCGAATTCCCGGCTAGCAGCTTCCCTGTGGCCGGGAAGTGCAAACGTACACGTTTTCGGCCGAAAACGCGTTTTCCGGCGAAAACGCACACCACGGCTCTTTCTGAGAAAAAGCAAGCACGGAGGACGAGGATCGCTTTTGCCCTGCGTAGCGTTCCGGGCAGCGGGTAGAACCAGGCAGAGAATTCCCGGCTAGCAGCTTCCCTGTGGCGGGGAAGTGCAAACGTACACGTTTTCGGCCGAAAACGCGTTTTCCGGCGAAAACGCACACCACGGCTCTTTCTGAGAAAAAGCAAGCACGGAGGACGAGAATCGCTTTTGCCCTGCGTAGCGTTTCGGGCAGCGAGTAGAACCAGGCAGAGAATTCCCGGCTAGCAGCTTCCCTGTGGCCGGCAAGTGCAAACGTACACGTTTTCGGCCGAAAACGCGTTTTCCGGCGAAAACGCACACCACGGCTCTTCCTGAGAAAAAGCAAGCACGGAGGACGAGAATCGCTTTTGCCCTGCATAGCGTTCCGGGCAGCGGGTAGAACCAGGCAGAGAATTCCCGGCTAGCAGCTTCCCTGTGGCCGGGAAGTGGAAACGTACACGTTTTCGGCCGAAAACGCGTTTTCCGGCGAAAACGCACACCACGGCTCTTTCTGAGAAAAAGCAAGCACGGAGGACGAGAATCGCTTTTGCCCTGACTAGCGTTCCGGGCAGCGGGTAGAACCAGGCAGAGAATTCCCGGCTAGCAGCTTCCCTGTGGCGGGGAAGTGCAAACGTACACGTTTTCGGCCGAAAACGCGTTTTCCGGAGAAAACGTACACCACGGCTCTTTCTGAGAAAAAGCAAGCACGGAGGACGAGAATCGCTTTTGCCCTGCGTAGCGTTCCGGGCAGCGGGTAGAACCAGGCAGAGAATTCCCGGCTAGCAGCTTCCCTGTGGCCGGGAAGTGCAAACGTACACGTTTTCGGCCGAAAACGCGTTTTCCGGCGAAAACGCACACCACGGCTCTTTCTGAGAAAAAGCAAGCACGGAGGACGAGAATCGCTTTTGCCCTGCGTAGCGTTCCGGGCAGCGGGTAGAACCAGGCAGAGAATTCCCGGCTAGCAGCTTCGCTGTGGCCGGGAAGTGCAAACGTACACGTTTTCGGCCGAAAACGCGTTTTCCGGCGAAAACGCACACCACGGCTCTTTCTGAGAAAAAGCAAGCACGGAGGACGAGAATCGCTTTTGCCCTGCGTAGCGTTCCGGGCAGCGGGTAGAACCAGGCAGAGAATTCCCGGCTAGCAGCTTCCCTGTGGCGGGGAAGTGCAAACGTACACGTTTTTGGCCGAAAACGCGTTTTCCGGCGAAAACGCACACCACGGCTCTTTCTGAGAAAAAGCAAGCACGGAGGACGAGAATCGCTTTTGCCCTGCGTAGCGTTTCGGGCAGCGGGTAGAACCAGGCAGAGAATTCCCGGCTAGCAGCTTCGCTGTGGCCGGGAAGTGCAAACGTACACGTTTTCAGCCGAAAACGCGTTTTCCGGCATAAACGCACACCACGGCTCTTTCTGAGAAAAAGCAAGCACGGAGGACGAGAATCGCTTTTGCCCTGCGTAGCGTTCCGGGCAGCGGGTAGAACCAGGCAGAGAATTCCCGTCTAGCAGCTTCCCTGTGGCCGGGAAGTGCAAACGTACACGTTTTCGCCATAAAACGCGTTTTCCGGCGAAAACGCACACCACGGCACTTTCTGAGAAAAAGCAAGCACGGAGGACGAGAACCGCTTTTGCCCTGCGTAGCGTTCCGGGCAGCGGGTAGAACCAGGCAGAGAATTCCCGGCTAGCAGCTTCCCTGTGGCGGGGAAGTGCAAACGTACACGTTTTCGGCCGAAAACGCGTTTTCCGGCGAAAACGCACACCACGGCTCTTTCTGAGAAAAAGCAAGCACGGAGGACGAGAACCGCTTTTGCCCTGCGTAGCGTTCCGGGCAGCGGGTAGAACCAGGCAGAGAATTCCCGGCTAGCAGCTTCCCTGTGGCCGGGAAGTGCAAACGTACACGTTTTCGGCCGAAAACGCGTTTTCCGGCGAAAACGCACACCACGGCTCTTTCTGAGAAAAAGCAAGCACGGAGGACGAGAATCGCTTTTGCCCTGCGTAGCGTTCCGGGCAGCGGGTAGAACCAGGCAGAGAATTCCCGGCTAGCAGCTTCCCTGTGGCGGGGAAGTGCAAACGTACACGTTTTCGGCCGAAAACGCGTTTTCCGGCGAAAACGCACACCACGGCTCTTTCTGAGAAAAAGCAAGAACGGAGGACGAGAATCGCTTTTGCCCTGCGTAGCGTTCCGGGCAGCGGGTAGATCCAGGCAGCGAATGCCCGGCTAGCAGCTTCGCTGTGGCCGGGAAGTGCAAACGTACACGTTTTCGGCCGAAAACGCGTTTTCCGGCGAAAACGCACACCACAGCTCTTTCTGAGAAAAAGCAAGCAAAGAGGACGAGAATCGCTTTTGCCCTGCGTAGCGTTCCGGGCAGCGGGTAGAACCAGGCAGAGAATTCCCGGCTAGCAGCTTCGCTGTGGCCGGGAAGTGCAAACGTACACGTTTTCGCCATAAAACGCGTTTTCCGGCGAAAACGCACACCACGGCTCTTTCTGAGAAAAAGCAAGCACGGAGGACGAGAATCGCTTTTGCCCTGCGTAGCGTTCCGGGCAGCGGGTAGAACCAGGCAGAGAATTCCCGGCTAGCAGCTTCCCTGTGGCGGGGAAGTGCAAACGTACACGTTTTCGGCCAAAAACGCGTTTTCCGGCGAAAACGCACACCACGGCTCTTTCTGAGAAAAAGCAAGCACGGAGGACGAGAATCGCTTTTGCCCTGCGTAGCGTTCCGGGCAGCGGGTAGAACCAGGCAGAGAATTCCCGGCTGGCAGCTTCGCTGTGGCCGGGAAGTGCAAACGTACACGTTTTCGGCCGAAAACGCGTTTTCCGGCAAAAACGCACACCACGGCTCTTTCTGAGAAAAAGCAAGCACGGAGGACGAGAATCGCTTTTGCCCTGCGTAGCGTTCCGGGCAGCGGGTAGAACCAGGCAGAGAATTCCCGTCTACAAGCTTCCCTGTGGCCGGGAAGTGCAAACGTACACGTTTTCGCCATAAAACGCGTTTTCCGGCGAAAACGCACACCACGGCTCTTTCTGAGAAAAAGCAAGCACGGAGGACGAGAACCGCTTTTGCCCTGCGTAGCGTTCCGGGCAGCGGGTAGAACCAGGCAGAGAATTCCCGGCTAGCAGCTTCCCTGTGGCGGGGAAGTGCAAACGTACACGTTTTCGGCCGAAAACGCGTTTTCCGGCGAAAACGCACACCACGGCTCTTTCTGAGAAAAAGCAAGCACGGAGGACGAGAATCGCTTTTGCCCTGCGTAGCGTTCCGGGCAGCGGGTAGAACCAGGCAGAGAATTCCCGGCTAGCAGCTTCCATGTGGCAGGGAAGTGCAAACGTACACGTTTTCGGCCGAAAACGCGTTTTCCGGCGAAAACGCACACCACGGCTCTTTCTGAGAAAAAGCAAGCACGGAGGACGAGAATCGCTTTTGCCTTGCGTAGCGTTCCGGGCAGCGGGTAGAACCAGGCAGAGAATTCCCGGCTAGCAGCTTCCCTGTGGCGGGGAAGTGCAAACGTACACGTTTTCGGCCGGAAACGCGTTTTCCGGCGAAAACGCACACCACGGCTCTTTCTGAGAAAAAGCAAGCACGGAGGACGAGAATCGCTTTTGCCCTGCGTAGCGTTCCGGGCAGCGGGTAGAATCAGGCAGAGAATTCCCGGCTAGCAGCTTCCCTGTGGCGGGGAAGTGCAAACGTACACGTTTTCGGCCGAAAACGCGTTTTCCGGCGAAAACGCACACCACGGCTCTTTCTGAGAAAAAGCAAGCACGGAGGACGAGAATCGCTTTTGCCCTGCGTAGCGTTCCGCGCAGCGGGTAGAACCAGGCAGAGAATTCCCGGCTAGCAGCTTCCCTGTGGCGGGGAAGTGCAAACGTACACGTTTTCGGCCGAAAACTCGTTTTCCGGCGAAAACGCACACCACGGCTCTTTCTGAGAAAAAGCAAGCACGGAGGACGAGAATCGCTTTTGCCCTGCGTAGCGTTCCGGGCAGCGGGTAGAACCAGGCAGAGAATTCCCGGCTAGCAGCTTCGCTGTGGCCGGGAAGTGCAAACGTACACGTTTTCGGCCGAAAACGCGTTTTCCGGCGAAAACGCACACCACGGCTCTTTCTGAGAAAAAGCAAGCACGGAGGACGAGAATCGCTTTTGCCCTGCGTAGCGTTCCGGGCAGCGGGTAGAACCAGGCAGAGAATTCCCGGCTAGCAGCTTCCCTGTGGCCGGGAAGTGCAAACGTACACGTTTTCGCCATAAAACGCGTTTTCCGGCGAAAACGCACACCACGGCTCTTTCTGAGAAAAAGCAAGCACGGAGGACGAGAACCGCTTTTGCCCTGCGTAGCGTTCCGGGCAGCGGGTAGAACCAGGCAGCGAATTCCCGGCTAGCAGCTTCCCTGTGGCGGGGAAGTGCAAACGTACACGTTTTCGGCCGAAAACGCGTTTTCCGGCGAAAACGCACACCACGGCTCTTTCTGAGAAAAAGCAAGCACGGAGGACGAGAATCGCTTTTGCCCTGCGTAGCGTTCCGGGCAGCGGGTAGAACCAGGCAGAGAATTCCCGGCTAGCAGCTTCCCTGTGGCCGGGAAGTGCAAACGTACACGTTTTCGCCATAAAACGCGTTTTCGGGCGAAAACGCACACCACGGCTCTTTCTGAGAAAAAGCAAGCACGGAGGACGAGAACCGCTTTTGCCCTGCGTAGCGTTCCGGGCAGCGGGTAGAACCAGGCAGAGAATTCCCGGCTAGCAGCTTCCCTGTGGCGGGGAAGTGCAAACGTACACGTTTTCGGCCGAAAACGCGTTTTCCGGCGAAAACGCACACCACGGCTCTTTCTGAGAAAAAGCAAGCACGGAGGACGAGAATCGCCTTTGCCCTGCGTAGCGTTCCGCGCAGCGGGTAGAACCAGCAGAGAATTCCCGGATAGCAGCTTCCCTGTGGCCGGGAAGTGCAAACGTACACGTTTTCGGCCGAAAACGCGTTTTCCGGCGAAAACGCACACCACGGCTCTTTCTGAGAAAAAGCAAGCACGGAGGACGAGAATCGCTTTTGCCCTGCGTAGCGTTCCGGGCAGCGGGTAGAACCAGGCAGAGAATTCACGGCTAGCAGCTTCCCTGTCGCGGGGAAGTGCAAACGTACACGTTTTCAGACGAAAACGCGTTTTCCGGCGAAAACACACACCACGGCTCTTTCTGAGAAAAAGCAAGCACGGAGGACGAGAATCGCTTTTGCCCTGCGTAGCGTTCCGGGCAGCGGGTAGAACCAGGCAGAGAATTCCCGGCTAGCAGCTTGCCTGTGGCCGGGAAGTGCAAACGTACACGTTTTCGGCCGAAAACGCGTTTTCCGGCGAAAACGCACACCACGGCTCTTTCTGAGAAAAAGCAAGCACGGAGGACGAGAACCGCTTTTGCCCTGCGTAGCGTTCCGGGCAGCGGGTAGAACCAGGCAGAGAATTCCCGGCTAGCAGCTTCCCTGTGGCGGGGAAGTGCAAACGTACACGTTTTCGGCCGAAAACGCGTTTTCCGGCGAAAACGCACACCACGGCTCTTTCTGAGAAAAAGCAAGCACGGAGGACGAGAACCGCTTTTGCCCTGCGTAGCGTTCCGGGCAGCGGGTAGAACCAGGCAGAGAATTCCCGGCTAGCAGCTTCCCTGTGGCGGGGAAGTGCAAACGTACACGTTTTCGGCCGAAAACGCGTTTTCCGGCCAAAACGCACACCACGGCTCTTTCTGAGAAAAAGCAAGCACGGAGGACGAGAACCGCTTTTGCCCTGCGTAGCGTTCCGGGCAGCGGGTAGAACCAGGCAGAGAATTCCCGGCTAGCAGCTTCCCTGTGGCGGGGAAGTGCAAACGTACACGTTTTCGGCCGAAAACGCGTTTTCCGGCGAAAACGCACACCACGGCTCTTTCTGAGAAAAAGCAAGCACGGAGGACGAGAACCGCTTTTGCCCTGCGTAGCGTTCCGGGCAGCGGGTAGAACCAGGCAGAGAATTCCCGGCTAGCAGCTTCCCTGTGGCGGGGAAGTGCAAACGTACACGTTTTCGGCCGAAAACGCGTTTTCCGGCGAAAACGCACACCACGGCTCTTTCTGAGAAAAAGCAAGCACGGAGGACGAGAACCGCTTTTGCCCTGCGTAGCGTTCCGGGCAGCGGGTAGAACCAGGCAGAGAATTCCCGGCTAGCAGCTTCCCTGTGGCGGGGAAGTGCAAACGTACACGTTTTCGGCCGAAAACGCGTTTTCCGGCGAAAACGCACACCACGGCTCTTTCTGAGAAAAAGCAAGCACGGAGGACGAGAACCGCTTTTGCCCTGCGTAGCGTTCCGGGCAGCGGGTAGAACCAGGCAGAGAATTCCCGGCTAGCAGCTTCCCTGTGGCGGGGAAGTGCAAACGTACACGTTTTCGGCCGAAAACGCGTTTTCCGGCCAAAACGCACACCACGGCTCTTTCTGAGAAAAAGCAAGCACGGAGGACGAGAACCGCTTTTGCCCTGCGTAGCGTTCCGGGCAGCGGGTAGAACCAGGCAGAGAATTCCCGGCTAGCAGCTTCCCTGTGGCGGGGAAGTTCAAACGTACACGTTTTCGGCCGAAAACGCGCTTTCCGGCGAAAACGCACACCACGGCTCTTTCTGAGAAAAAGCAAGCACGGAGGACGAGAACCGCTTTTGCCCTGCGTAGCGTTCCGGGCAGCGGGTAGAACCAGGCAGAGAATTCCCGGCTAGCAGCTTCCCTGTGGCGGGGAAGTGCAAACGTACACGTTTTCGGCCGAAAACGCGTTTTCCGGCGAAAACGCACACCACGGCTCTTTCTGAGAAAAAGCAAGCACGGAGGACGAGAACCGCTTTTGCCCTGCGTAGCGTTCCGGGCAGCGGGTAGAACCAGGCAGAGAATTCCCGGCTAGCAGCTTCCCTGTGGCGGGGAAGTGCAAACGTACACGTTTTCGGCCGAAAACGCGTTTTCCGGCGAAAACGCACACCACGGCTCTTTCTGAGAAAAAGCAAGCACGGAGGACGAGAACCGCTTTTGCCCTGCGTAGCGTTCCGGGCAGCGGGTAGAACCAGGCAGAGAATTCCCGTCTAGCAGCTTCCCTGTGGCGGGGAAGTGCAAACGTACACGTTTTCGGCCAAAAACGCGTTTTCCGGCGAAAACGCACACCACGGCTCTTTCTGAGAAAAAGCAAGCACGGAGGACGAGAACCGCTTTTGCCCTGCGTAGCGTTCCGGGCAGCGGGTAGAACCAGGCAGAGAATTCCCGGCTAGCAGCTTCCCTGTGGCGGGGAAGTGCAAACGTACACGTTTTCGGCCGAAAACGCGTTTTCCGGCGAAAACGCACACCACGGCTCTTTCTGAGAAAAATCAAGCACGGAGGACGAGAACCGCTTTTGCCCTGCGTAGCGTTCCGGGCAGCGGGTAGAACCAGGCAGAGAATTCCCGGCTAGCAGCTTCCCTGTGGCGGGGAAGTGCAAACGTACACGTTTTCGGCCGAAAACGCGTTTTCCGGCGAAAACGCACACCACGGCTCTTTCTGAGAAAAAGCAAGCACGGAGGACGAGAACCGCTTTTGCCCTGCGTAGCGTTCCGGGCAGCGGGTAGAACCAGGCAGAGAATTCCCGGCTAGCAGCTTCCCTGTGGCGGGGAAGTGCAAACGTACACGTTTTCGTCCGAAAACGCGTTTTCCGGCGAAAACGCACACCACGGCTCTTTCTGAGAAAAAGCAAGCAGGGAGGACGAGAACCGCTTTTGCCCTGCGTAGCGTTCCGGGCAGCGGGTAGAACCAGGCAGAGAATTCCCGGCTAGCAGCTTCCCTGTGGCGGGGAAGTGCAAACGTACACGTTTTCGGCCGAAAACGCGTTTTCCGGCGAAAACGCACACCACGGCTCTTTCTGAGAAAAAGCAAGCACGGAGGACGAGAACCGCTTTTGCCCTGCGTAGCGTTCCGGGCAGCGGGTAGAACCAGGCAGAGAATTCCCGGCTAGCAGCTTCCCTGTGGCGGGGAAGTGCAAACGTACACGTTTTCGGCCGAAAACGCGTTTTCCGGCGAAAACGCACACCACGGCTCTTTCTGAGAAAAAGCAAGCACGGAGGACGAGAACCGCTTTTGCCCTGCGTAGCGTTCCGGGCAGCGGGTAGAACCAGGCAGAGAATTCCCGGCTAGCAGCTTCCCTGTGGCGGGGAAGTGCAAACGTACACGTTTTCGTCCGAAAACGCGTTTTCCGGCGAAAACGCACACCACGGCTCTTCCTGAGAAAAAGCAAGCACGGAGGACGATAATCGCTTTTGCCCTGCGTAGCGTTCCGGGCAGCGGGTAGAACCAGGCAGAGAATTCCCGGCTAGCAGCTTCCCTGTGGCGGGGAAGTGCAAACGTACACGTTTTCGGCCGAAAACGCGTTTTCCGGCGAAAACGCACACCACGGCTCTTTCTGAGAAAAAGCAAGCACGGAGGACGAGAATCGCTTTTGCCCTGCGTAGCGTTCCGGGCAGCGGGTAGAACCAGGCAGAGAATTCCCGGCTAGCAGCTTCCCTGTGGCCGGGAAGTGCAAACGTACACGTTTTCGGCCGAAAACGCGTTTTCCGGCCAAAACGCACACCACGGCTCTTTCTGAGAAAAAGCAAGCACGGAGGACGAGAATCGCTTTTGCCCTGCGTAGCGTTCCGGGCAGCGGGTAGAACCAGGCAGAGAATTCCCGGCTAGCAGCTTTCCTGTGGCGGGCAAGAGCAAACGTACACGTTTTCGGCTGAAAACGCGTTTTCCGGCGAAAACGCACACCACGGCTCTTTCTGGGAAAAAGCAAGCACGGAGGACGAGAATCGCTTTTGCCCTGCGTAGCGTTCCGGGCAGCGGGTAGAACCAGGCAGCGAATTCCCGGCTAGCAGCTTCCCTGTGGCCGGGAAGTGCAAACGTACACGTTTTCGGCCGAAAACGCGTTTTCCGGCGAAAACGCACACCACGGCTCTTTCTGAGAAAAAGCAAGCACGGAGGACGAGAATCGCTTTTGCCCTGCGTAGCGTTCCGGGCAGCGGGTAGAACCAGGCAGAGAATTCCCGGCTAGCAGCTTCCCTGTGGCGGGGAAGTGCAAACGTACACGTTTTCGGCCGAAAACGCGTTTTCCGGCGAAAACGCACACCACGGCTCTTTCTGAGAAAAAGCAAGCACGGAGGACGAGAATCGCTTTTGCCCTGCGTAGCGTTTCGGGCAGCGAGTAGAACCAGGCAGAGAATTCCCGGCTAGCAGCTTCCCTGTGGCCGGCAAGTGCAAACGTACACGTTTTCGGCCGAAAACGCGTTTTCCGGCGAAAACGCACACCACGGCTCTTCCTGAGAAAAAGCAAGCACGGAGGACGATAATCGCTTTTGCCCTGCGTAGCGTTCCGGGCAGCGGGTAGAACCAGGCAGAGAATTCCCGGCTAGCAGCTTCCCTGTGGCCGGGAAGTGGAAACGTACACGTTTTCGGCCGAAAACGCGTTTTCCGGCGAAAACGCACACCACGGCTCTTTCTGAGAAAAAGCAAGCACGGAGGAAGAGAATCGCTTTTGCCCTGCCTAGCGTTCCGGGCAGCGGGTAGAACCAGGCAGAGAATTCCCGGCTAGCAGCTTCCCTGTGGCGGGGAAGTGCAAACGTACACGTTTTCGGCCGAAAACGCGTTTTCCGGAGAAAACGTACACCACGGCTCTTTCTGAGAAAAAGCAAGCACGGAGGACGAGAATCGCTTTTGCCCTGCGTAGCGTTCCGGGCAGCGGGTAGAACCAGGCAGAGAATTCCCGGCTAGCAGCTTCCCTGTGGCGGGCAAGTGCAAACGTACACGTTTTCGGCTGAAAACGCGTTTTCCGGCGAAAACGCACACCACGGCTCTTTCTGGGAAAAAGCAAGCACGGAGGACGAGAATCGCTTTTGCCCTGCGTAGCGTTCCGGGCAGCGGGTAGAACCAGGCAGCGAATTCCCGGCTAGCAGCTTCCCTGTGGCCGGGAAGTGCAAACGTACACGTTTTCGGCCGAAAACGCGTTTTCCGGCGAAAACGCACACCACGGCTCTTTCTGAGAAAAAGCAAGCACGGAGGACGAGAATCGCTTTTGCCCTGCGTAGCGTTCCGGGCAGCGGGTAGAACCAGGCAGAGAATTCCCGGCTAGCAGCTTCCCTGTGGCGGGGAAGTGCAAACGTACACGTTTTCGGCCGAAAACGCGTTTTCCGGCGAAAACGCACACCACGGCTCTTTCTGAGAAAAAGCAAGCACGGAGGACGAGAATCGCTTTTGCCCTGCGTAGCGTTTCGGGCAGCGAGTAGAACCAGGCAGAGAATTCCCGGCTAGCAGCTTCCCTGTGGCCGGCAAGTGCAAACGTACACGTTTTCGGCCGAAAACGCGTTTTCCGGCGAAAACGCACACCACGGCTCTTCCTGAGAAAAAGCAAGCACGGAGGACGATAATCGCTTTTGCCCTGCGTAGCGTTCCGGGCAGCGGGTAGAACCAGGCAGAGAATTCCCGGCTAGCAGCTTCCCTGTGGCGGGGAAGTGCAAACGTACACGTTTTCGGCCGAAAAAGCGTTTTCCGGCGAAAACGCACACCACGGCTCTTTCTGAGAAAAAGCAAGCACGGAGGAAGAGAATCGCTTTTGCCCTGCCTAGCGTTCCGGGCAGCGGGTAGAACCAGGCAGAGAATTCCCGGCTAGCAGCTTCCCTGTGGCGGGGAACTGCAAACGTACACGTTTTCGGCCGAAAACGCGTTTTCCGGAGAAAACGTACACCACGGCTCTTTCTGAGAAAAAGCAAGCACGGAGGACGAGAATCGCTTTTGCCCTGCGTAGCGTTCCGGGCAGCGGGTAGAACCAGGCAGAGAATTCCCGGCTAGCAGCTTCCCTGTGGCGGGGAAGTGCAAACGTACACGTTTTCGGCTGAAAACGCGTTTTCCGGCGAAAACGCACACCACGGCTCTTTCTGGGAAAAAGCAAGCACGGAGGACGAGAATCGCTTTTGCCCTGCGTAGCGTTCCGCGCAGCGGGTAGAACCAGGCAGCGAATTCCCGGCTAGCAGCTTCCCTGTGGCCGGGAAGTGCAAACGTACACGTTTTCGGCCGAAAACGCGTTTTCCGGCGAAAACGCACACCACGGCTCTTTCTGAGAAAAAGCAAGCACGGAGGACGAGGATCGCTTTTGCCCTGCGTAGCGTTCCGGGCAGCGGGTAGAACCAGGCAGAGAATTCCCGGCTAGCAGCTTCCCTGTGGCGGGGAAGTGCAAACGTACACGTTTTCGGCCGAAAACGCGTTTTCCGGCGAAAACGCACACCACGGCTCTTTCTGAGAAAAAGCAAGCACGGAGGACGAGAATCGCTTTTGCCCTGCGTAGCGTTTCGGGCAGCGAGTAGAACCAGGCAGAGAATTCCCGGCTAGCAGCTTCCCTGTGGCCGGCAAGTGCAAACGTACACGTTTTCGGCCGAAAACGCGTTTTCCGGCGAAAACGCACACCACGGCTCTTCCTGAGAAAAAGCAAGCACGGAGGACGAGAATCGCTTTTGCCCTGCATAGCGTTCCGGGCAGCGGGTAGAACCAGGCAGAGAATTCCCGGCTAGCAGCTTCCCTGTGGCCGGGAAGTGGAAACGTACACGTTTTCGGCCGAAAACGCGTTTTCCGGCGAAAACGCACACCACGGCTCTTTCTGAGAAAAAGCAAGCACGGAGGACGAGAATCGCTTTTGCCCTGACTAGCGTTCCGGGCAGCGGGTAGAACCAGGCAGAGAATTCCCGGCTAGCAGCTTCCCTGTGGCGGGGAAGTGCAAACGTACACGTTTTCGGCCGAAAACGCGTTTTCCGGAGAAAACGTACACCACGGCTCTTTCTGAGAAAAAGCAAGCACGGAGGACGAGAATCGCTTTTGCCCTGCGTAGCGTTCCGGGCAGCGGGTAGAACCAGGCAGAGAATTCCCGGCTAGCAGCTTCCCTGTGGCCGGGAAGTGCAAACGTACACGTTTTCGGCCGAAAACGCGTTTTCCGGCGAAAACGCACACCACGGCTCTTTCTGAGAAAAAGCAAGCACGGAGGACGAGAATCGCTTTTGCCCTGCGTAGCGTTCCGGGCAGCGGGTAGAACCAGGCAGAGAATTCCCGGCTAGCAGCTTCGCTGTGGCCGGGAAGTGCAAACGTACACGTTTTCGGCCGAAAACGCGTTTTCCGGCGAAAACGCACACCACGGCTCTTTCTGAGAAAAAGCAAGCACGGAGGACGAGAATCGCTTTTGCCCTGCGTAGCGTTCCGGGCAGCGGGTAGAACCAGGCAGAGAATTCCCGGCTAGCAGCTTCCCTGTGGCGGGGAAGTGCAAACGTACACGTTTTTGGCCGAAAACGCGTTTTCCGGCGAAAACGCACACCACGGCTCTTTCTGAGAAAAAGCAAGCACGGAGGACGAGAATCGCTTTTGCCCTGCGTAGCGTTCCGGGCAGCGGGTAGAACCAGGCAGAGAATTCCCGGTTAGCAGCTTCCCTGTGGCCGGGAAGTGCAAACGTACACGTTTTCGGCCGAAAACGCGTTTTCCGGCGAAAACGCACACCACGGCTCTTTCTGAGAAAAAGCAAGCACGGAGGACGAGAATCGCTTTTGCCCTGCGTAGCGTTCCGGGCAGCGGGTAGAACCAGGCAGAGAATTCCCGGCTAGCAGCTTCCCTGTGGCGGGGAAGTGCAAACGTACACGTTTTCGGCCGAAAACGCGTTTTCCGGCGAAAACGCACACCACGGCTCTTTCTGAGAAAAAGCAAGCACGGAGGACGAGAATCGCTTTTGCCCTGCGTAGCGTTTCGGGCAGCGGGTAGAACCAGGCAGAGAATTCCCGGCTAGCAGCTTCGCTGTGGCCGGGAAGTGCAAACGTACACGTTTTCAGCCGAAAACGCGTTTTCCGGCATAAACGCACACCACGGCTCTTTCTGAGAAAAAGCAAGCACGGAGGACGAGAATCGCTTTTGCCCTGCGTAGCGTTCCGGGCAGCGGGTAGAACCAGGCAGAGAATTCCCGTCTAGCAGCTTCCCTGTGGCCGGGAAGTGCAAACGTATACGTTTTCGCCATAAAACGCGTTTTCCGGCGAAAACGCACACCACGGCACTTTCTGAGAAAAAGCAAGCACGGAGGACGAGAACCGCTTTTGCCCTGCGTAGCGTTCCGGGCAGCGGGTAGAACCAGGCAGAGAATTCCCGGCTAGCAGCTTCCCTGTGGCGGGGAAGTGCAAACGTACACGTTTTCGGCCGAAAACGCGTTTTCCGGCGAAAACGCACACCACGGCTCTTTCTGAGAAAAAGCAAGCACGGAGGACGAGAACCGCTTTTGCCCTGCGTAGCGTTCCGGGCAGCGGGTAGAACCAGGCAGAGAATTCCCGGCTAGCAGCTTCCCTGTGGCCGGGAAGTGCAAACGTACACGTTTTCGGCCGAAAACGCGTTTTCCGGCGAAAACGCACACCACGGCTCTTTCTGAGAAAAAGCAAGCACGGAGGACGAGAATCGCTTTTGCCCTGCGTAGCGTTCCGGGCAGCGGGTAGAACCAGGCAGAGAATTCCCGGCTAGCAGCTTCCCTGTGGCGGGGAAGTGCAAACGTACACGTTTTCGGCCGAAAACGCGTTTTCCGGCGAAAACGCACACCACGGCTCTTTCTGAGAAAAAGCAAGAACGGAGGACGAGAATCGCTTTTGCCCTGCGTAGCGTTCCGGGCAGCGGGTAGATCCAGGCAGCGAATGCCCGGCTAGCAGCTTCGCTGTGGCCGGGAAGTGCAAACGTACACGTTTTCGGCCGAAAACGCGTTTTCCGGCGAAAACGCACACCACAGCTCTTTCTGAGAAAAAGCAAGCAAAGAGGACGAGAATCGCTTTTGCCCTGCGTAGCGTTCCGGGCAGCGGGTAGAACCAGGCAGAGAATTCCCGGCTAGCAGCTTCGCTGTGGCCGGGAAGTGCAAACGTACACGTTTTCGCCATAAAACGCGTTTTCCGGCGAAAACGCACACCACGGCTCTTTCTGAGAAAAAGCAAGCACGGAGGACGAGAATCGCTTTTGCCCTGCGTAGCGTTCCGGGCAGCGGGTAGAACCAGGCAGAGAATTCCCGGCTAGCAGCTTCCCTGTGGCGGGGAAGTGCAAACGTACACGTTTTCGGCCAAAAACGCGTTTTCCGGCGAAAACGCACACCACGGCTCTTTCTGAGAAAAAGCAAGCACGGAGGACGAGAATCGCTTTTGCCCTGCGTAGCGTTCCGGGCAGCGGGTAGAACCAGGCAGAGAATTCCCGGCTGGCAGCTTCGCTGTGGCCGGGAAGTGCAAACGTACACGTTTTCGGCCGAAAACGCGTTTTCCGGCAAAAACGCACACCACGGCTCTTTCTGAGAAAAAGCAAGCACGGAGGACGAGAATCGCTTTTGCCCTGCGTAGCGTTCCGGGCAGCGGGTAGAACCAGGCAGAGAATTCCCGTCTACAAGCTTCCCTGTGGCCGGGAAGTGCAAACGTACACGTTTTCGCCATAAAACGCGTTTTCCGGCGAAAACGCACACCACGGCTCTTTCTGAGAAAAAGCAAGCACGGAGGACGAGAACCGCTTTTGCCCTGCGTAGCGTTCCGGGCAGCGGGTAGAACCAGGCAGAGAATTCCCGGCTAGCAGCTTCCCTGTGGCGGGGAAGTGCAAACGTACACGTTTTCGGCCGAAAACGCGTTTTCCGGCGAAAACGCACACCACGGCTCTTTCTGAGAAAAAGCAAGCACGGAGGACGAGAATCGCTTTTGCCCTGCGTAGCGTTCCGGGCAGCGGGTAGAACCAGGCAGAGAATTCCCGGCTAGCAGCTTCCATGTGGCAGGGAAGTGCAAACGTACACGTTTTCGGCCGAAAACGCGTTTTCCGGCGAAAACGCACACCACGGCTCTTTCTGAGAAAAAGCAAGCACGGAGGACGAGAATCGCTTTTGCCTTGCGTAGCGTTCCGGGCAGCGGGTAGAACCAGGCAGAGAATTCCCGGCTAGCAGCTTCCCTGTGGCGGGGAAGTGCAAACGTACACGTTTTCGGCCGGAAACGCGTTTTCCGGCGAAAACGCACACCACGGCTCTTTCTGAGAAAAAGCAAGCACGGAGGACGAGAATCGCTTTTGCCCTGCGTAGCGTTCCGGGCAGCGGGTAGAATCAGGCAGAGAATTCCCGGCTAGCAGCTTCCCTGTGGCGGGGAAGTGCAAACGTACACGTTTTCGGCCGAAAACGCGTTTTCCGGCGAAAACGCACACCACGGCTCTTTCTGAGAAAAAGCAAGCACGGAGGACGAGAATCGCTTTTGCCCTGCGTAGCGTTCCGCGCAGCGGGTAGAACCAGGCAGAGAATTCCCGGCTAGCAGCTTCCCTGTGGCGGGGAAGTGCAAACGTACACGTTTTCGGCCGAAAACTCGTTTTCCGGCGAAAACGCACACCACGGCTCTTTCTGAGAAAAAGCAAGCACGGAGGACGAGAATCGCTTTTGCCCTGCGTAGCGTTCCGGGCAGCGGGTAGAACCAGGCAGAGAATTCCCGGCTAGCAGCTTCGCTGTGGCCGGGAAGTGCAAACGTACACGTTTTCGGCCGAAAACGCGTTTTCCGGCGAAAACGCACACCACGGCTCTTTCTGAGAAAAAGCAAGCACGGAGGACGAGAATCGCTTTTGCCCTGCGTAGCGTTCCGGGCAGCGGGTAGAACCAGGCAGAGAATTCCCGGCTAGCAGCTTCCCTGTGGCCGGGAAGTGCAAACGTACACGTTTTCGCCATAAAACGCGTTTTCCGGCGAAAACGCACACCACGGCTCTTTCTGAGAAAAAGCAAGCACGGAGGACGAGAACCGCTTTTGCCCTGCGTAGCGTTCCGGGCAGCGGGTAGAACCAGGCAGCGAATTCCCGGCTAGCAGCTTCCCTGTGGCGGGGAAGTGCAAACGTACACGTTTTCGGCCGAAAACGCGTTTTCCGGCGAAAACGCACACCACGGCTCTTTCTGAGAAAAAGCAAGCACGGAGGACGAGAATCGCTTTTGCCCTGCGTAGCGTTCCGGGCAGCGGGTAGAACCAGGCAGAGAATTCCCGGCTAGCAGCTTCCCTGTGGCCGGGAAGTGCAAACGTACACGTTTTCGCCATAAAACGCGTTTTCGGGCGAAAACGCACACCACGGCTCTTTCTGAGAAAAAGCAAGCACGGAGGACGAGAACCGCTTTTGCCCTGCGTAGCGTTCCGGGCAGCGGGTAGAACCAGGCAGAGAATTCCCGGCTAGCAGCTTCCCTGTGGCGGGGAAGTGCAAACGTACACGTTTTCGGCCGAAAACGCGTTTTCCGGCGAAAACGCACACCACGGCTCTTTCTGAGAAAAAGCAAGCACGGAGGACGAGAATCGCCTTTGCCCTGCGTAGCGTTCCGCGCAGCGGGTAGAACCAGCAGAGAATTCCCGGATAGCAGCTTCCCTGTGGCCGGGAAGTGCAAACGTACACGTTTTCGGCCGAAAACGCGTTTTCCGGCGAAAACGCACACCACGGCTCTTTCTGAGAAAAAGCAAGCACGGAGGACGAGAATCGCTTTTGCCCTGCGTAGCGTTCCGGGCAGCGGGTAGAACCAGGCAGAGAATTCACGGCTAGCAGCTTCCCTGTCGCGGGGAAGTGCAAACGTACACGTTTTCAGACGAAAACGCGTTTTCCGGCGAAAACACACACCACGGCTCTTTCTGAGAAAAAGCAAGCACGGAGGACGAGAATCGCTTTTGCCCTGCGTAGCGTTCCGGGCAGCGGGTAGAACCAGGCAGAGAATTCCCGGCTAGCAGCTTGCCTGTGGCCGGGAAGTGCAAACGTACACGTTTTCGGCCGAAAACGCGTTTTCCGGCGAAAACGCACACCACGGCTCTTTCTGAGAAAAAGCAAGCACGGAGGACGAGAACCGCTTTTGCCCTGCGTAGCGTTCCGGGCAGCGGGTAGAACCAGGCAGAGAATTCCCGGCTAGCAGCTTCCCTGTGGCGGGGAAGTGCAAACGTACACGTTTTCGGCCGAAAACGCGTTTTCCGGCGAAAACGCACACCACGGCTCTTTCTGAGAAAAAGCAAGCACGGAGGACGAGAACCGCTTTTGCCCTGCGTAGCGTTCCGGGCAGCGGGTAGAACCAGGCAGAGAATTCCCGGCTAGCAGCTTCCCTGTGGCGGGGAAGTGCAAACGTACACGTTTTCGGCCGAAAACGCGTTTTCCGGCCAAAACGCACACCACGGCTCTTTCTGAGAAAAAGCAAGCACGGAGGACGAGAACCGCTTTTGCCCTGCGTAGCGTTCCGGGCAGCGGGTAGAACCAGGCAGAGAATTCCCGGCTAGCAGCTTCCCTGTGGCGGGGAAGTGCAAACGTACACGTTTTCGGCCGAAAACGCGTTTTCCGGCGAAAACGCACACCACGGCTCTTTCTGAGAAAAAGCAAGCACGGAGGACGAGAACCGCTTTTGCCCTGCGTAGCGTTCCGGGCAGCGGGTAGAACCAGGCAGAGAATTCCCGGCTAGCAGCTTCCCTGTGGCGGGGAAGTGCAAACGTACACGTTTTCGGCCGAAAACGCGTTTTCCGGCGAAAACGCACACCACGGCTCTTTCTGAGAAAAAGCAAGCACGGAGGACGAGAACCGCTTTTGCCCTGCGTAGCGTTCCGGGCAGCGGGTAGAACCAGGCAGAGAATTCCCGGCTAGCAGCTTCCCTGTGGCGGGGAAGTGCAAACGTACACGTTTTCGGCCGAAAACGCGTTTTCCGGCGAAAACGCACACCACGGCTCTTTCTGAGAAAAAGCAAGCACGGAGGACGAGAACCGCTTTTGCCCTGCGTAGCGTTCCGGGCAGCGGGTAGAACCAGGCAGAGAATTCCCGGCTAGCAGCTTCCCTGTGGCGGGGAAGTGCAAACGTACACGTTTTCGGCCGAAAACGCGTTTTCCGGCCAAAACGCACACCACGGCTCTTTCTGAGAAAAAGCAAGCACGGAGGACGAGAACCGCTTTTGCCCTGCGTAGCGTTCCGGGCAGCGGGTAGAACCAGGCAGAGAATTCCCGGCTAGCAGCTTCCCTGTGGCGGGGAAGTTCAAACGTACACGTTTTCGGCCGAAAACGCGCTTTCCGGCGAAAACGCACACCACGGCTCTTTCTGAGAAAAAGCAAGCACGGAGGACGAGAACCGCTTTTGCCCTGCGTAGCGTTCCGGGCAGCGGGTAGAACCAGGCAGAGAATTCCCGGCTAGCAGCTTCCCTGTGGCGGGGAAGTGCAAACGTACACGTTTTCGGCCGAAAACGCGTTTTCCGGCGAAAACGCACACCACGGCTCTTTCTGAGAAAAAGCAAGCACGGAGGACGAGAACCGCTTTTGCCCTGCGTAGCGTTCCGGGCAGCGGGTAGAACCAGGCAGAGAATTCCCGGCTAGCAGCTTCCCTGTGGCGGGGAAGTGCAAACGTACACGTTTTCGGCCGAAAACGCGTTTTCCGGCGAAAACGCACACCACGGCTCTTTCTGAGAAAAAGCAAGCACGGAGGACGAGAACCGCTTTTGCCCTGCGTAGCGTTCCGGGCAGCGGGTAGAACCAGGCAGAGAATTCCCGTCTAGCAGCTTCCCTGTGGCGGGGAAGTGCAAACGTACACGTTTTCGGCCAAAAACGCGTTTTCCGGCGAAAACGCACACCACGGCTCTTTCTGAGAAAAAGCAAGCACGGAGGACGAGAACCGCTTTTGCCCTGCGTAGCGTTCCGGGCAGCGGGTAGAACCAGGCAGAGAATTCCCGGCTAGCAGCTTCCCTGTGGCGGGGAAGTGCAAACGTACACGTTTTCGGCCGAAAACGCGTTTTCCGGCGAAAACGCACACCACGGCTCTTTCTGAGAAAAATCAAGCACGGAGGACGAGAACCGCTTTTGCCCTGCGTAGCGTTCCGGGCAGCGGGTAGAACCAGGCAGAGAATTCCCGGCTAGCAGCTTCCCTGTGGCGGGGAAGTGCAAACGTACACGTTTTCGGCCGAAAACGCGTTTTCCGGCGAAAACGCACACCACGGCTCTTTCTGAGAAAAAGCAAGCACGGAGGACGAGAACCGCTTTTGCCCTGCGTAGCGTTCCGGGCAGCGGGTAGAACCAGGCAGAGAATTCCCGGCTAGCAGCTTCCCTGTGGCGGGGAAGTGCAAACGTACACGTTTTCGGCCGAAAACGCGTTTTCCGGCGAAAACGCACACCACGGCTCTTTCTGAGAAAAAGCAAGCACGGAGGACGAGAACCGCTTTTGCCCTGCGTAGCGTTCCGGGCAGCGGGTAGAACCAGGCAGAGAATTCCCGGCTAGCAGCTTCCCTGTGGCGGGGAAGTGCAAACGTACACGTTTTCGGCCGAAAACGCGTTTTCCGGCGAAAACGCACACCACGGCTCTTTCTGAGAAAAAGCAAGCACGGAGGACGAGAACCGCTTTTGCCCTGCGTAGCGTTCCGGGCAGCGGGTAGAACCAGGCAGAGAATTCCCGGCTAGCAGCTTCCCTGTGGCGGGGAAGTGCAAACGTACACGTTTTCGGCCGAAAACGCGTTTTCCGGCGAAAACGCACACCACGGCTCTTTCTGAGAAAAAGCAAGCACGGAGGACGAGAACCGCTTTTGCCCTGCGTAGCGTTCCGGGCAGCGGGTAGAACCAGGCAGAGAATTCCCGGCTAGCAGCTTCCCTGTGGCGGGGAAGTGCAAACGTACACGTTTTCGGCCGAAAACGCGTTTTCCGGCGAAAACGCACACCACGGCTCTTTCTGAGAAAAAGCAAGCACGGAGGACGAGAACCGCTTTTGCCCTGCGTAGCGTTCCGGGCAGCGGGTAGAACCAGGCAGAGAATTCCCGGCTAGCAGCTTCCCTGTGGCGGGGAAGTGCAAACGTACACGTTTTCGGCCGAAAACGCGTTTTCCGGCGAAAACGCACACCACGGCTCTTTCTGAGAAAAAGCAAGCACGGAGGACGAGAACCGCTTTTGCCCTGCGTAGCGTTCCGGGCAGCGGGTAGAACCAGGCAGAGAATTCCCGGCTAGCAGCTTCCCTGTGGCGGGGAAGTGCAAACGTACACGTTTTCGGCCGAAAACGCGCTTTCCGGCGAAAACGCACACCACGGCTCTTTCTGAGAAAAAGCAAGCACGGAGGACGAGAACCGCTTTTGCCCTGCGTAGCGTTCCGGGCAGCGGGTAGAACCAGGCAGAGAATTCCCGGCTAGCAGCTTCCCTGTGGCGGGGAAGTGCAAACGTACACGTTTTCGGCCGAAAACGCGTTTTCCGGCGAAAACGCACACCACGGCTCTTTCTGAGAAAAAGCAAGCACGGAGGACGAGAACCGCTTTTGCCCTGCGTAGCGTTCCGGGCAGCGGGTAGAACCAGGCAGAGAATTCCCGGCTAGCAGCTTCCCTGTGGCGGGGAAGTGCAAACGTACACGTTTTCGGCCGAAAACGCGTTTTCCGGCGAAAACGCACACCACGGCTCTTTCTGAGAAAAAGCAAGCACGGAGGACGAGAACCGCTTTTGCCCTGCGTAGCGTTCCGGGCAGCGGGTAGAACCAGGCAGAGAATTCCCGGCTAGCAGCTTCCCTGTGGCGGGGAAGTGCAAACGTACACGTTTTCGGCCGAAAACGCGTTTTCCGGCGAAAACGCACACCACGGCTCTTTCTGAGAAAAAGCAAGCACGGAGGACGAGAACCGCTTTTGCCCTGCGTAGCGTTCCGGGCAGCGGGTAGAACCAGGCAGAGAATTCCCGGCTAGCAGCTTCCCTGTGGCGGGGAAGTGCAAACGTACACGTTTTCGGCCGAAAACGCGTTTTCCGGCGAAAACGCACACCACGGCTCTTTCTGAGAAAAAGCAAGCACGGAGGACGAGAACCGCTTTTGCCCTGCGTAGCGTTCCGGGCAGCGGGTAGAACCAGGCAGAGAATTCCCGGCTAGCAGCTTCCCTGTGGCGGGGAAGTGCAAACGTACACGTTTTCGGCCGAAAACGCGTTTTCCGGCGAAAACGCACACCACGGCTCTTTCTGAGAAAAAGCAAGCACGGAGGACGAGAACCGCTTTTGCCCTGCGTAGCGTTCCGGGCAGCGGGTAGAACCAGGCAGAGAATTCCCGGCTAGCAGCTTCCCTGTGGCGGGGAAGTGCAAACGTACACGTTTTCGGCCGAAAACGCGTTTTCCGGCGAAAACGCACACCACGGCTCTTTCTGAGAAAAAGCAAGCACGGAGGACGAGAACCGCTTTTGCCCTGCGTAGCGTTCCGGGCAGCGGGTAGAACCAGGCAGAGAATTCCCGGCTAGCAGCTTCCCTGTGGCGGGGAAGTGCAAACGTACACGTTTTCGGCCGAAAACGCGTTTTCCGGCGAAAACGCACACCACGGCTCTTTCTGAGAAAAAGCAAGCACGGAGGACGAGAACCGCTTTTGCCCTGCGTAGCGTTCCGGGCAGCGGGTAGAACCAGGCAGAGAATTCCCGGCTAGCAGCTTCCCTGTGGCGGGGAAGTGCAAACGTACACGTTTTCGGCCGAAAACGCGTTTTCCGGCGAAAACGCACACCACGGCTCTTTCTGAGAAAAAGCAAGCACGGAGGACGAGAACCGCTTTTGCCCTGCGTAGCGTTCCGGGCAGCGGGTAGAACCAGGCAGAGAATTCCCGGCTAGCAGCTTCCCTGTGGCGGGGAAGTGCAAACGTACACGTTTTCGGCCGAAAACGCGTTTTCCGGCGAAAACGCACACCACGGCTCTTTCTGAGAAAAAGCAAGCACGGAGGACGAGAACCGCTTTTGCCCTGCGTAGCGTTCCGGGCAGCGGGTAGAACCAGGCAGAGAATTCCCGGCTAGCAGCTTCCCTGTGGCGGGGAAGTGCAAACGTACACGTTTTCGGCCGAAAACGCGTTTTCCGGCGAAAACGCACACCACGGCTCTTTCTGAGAAAAAGCAAGCACGGAGGACGAGAACCGCTTTTGCCCTGCGTAGCGTTCCGGGCAGCGGGTAGAACCAGGCAGAGAATTCCCGGCTAGCAGCTTCCCTGTGGCGGGGAAGTGCAAACGTACACGTTTTCGGCCGAAAACGCGTTTTCCGGCGAAAACGCACACCACGGCTCTTTCTGAGAAAAAGCAAGCACGGAGGACGAGAACCGCTTTTGCCCTGCGTAGCGTTCCGGGCAGCGGGTAGAACCAGGCAGAGAATTCCCGGCTAGCAGCTTCCCTGTGGCGGGGAAGTGCAAACGTACACGTTTTCGGCCGAAAACGCGTTTTCCGGCGAAAACGCACACCACGGCTCTTTCTGAGAAAAAGCAAGCACGGAGGACGAGAACCGCTTTTGCCCTGCGTAGCGTTCCGGGCAGCGGGTAGAACCAGGCAGAGAATTCCCGGCTAGCAGCTTCCCTGTGGCGGGGAAGTGCAAACGTACACGTTTTCGGCCGAAAACGCGTTTTCCGGCGAAAACGCACACCACGGCTCTTTCTGAGAAAAAGCAAGCACGGAGGACGAGAACCGCTTTTGCCCTGCGTAGCGTTCCGGGCAGCGGGTAGAACCAGGCAGAGAATTCCCGGCTAGCAGCTTCCCTGTGGCGGGGAAGTGCAAACGTACACGTTTTCGGCCGAAAACGCGTTTTCCGGCGAAAACGCACACCACGGCTCTTTCTGAGAAAAAGCAAGCACGGAGGACGAGAACCGCTTTTGCCCTGCGTAGCGTTCCGGGCAGCGGGTAGAACCAGGCAGAGAATTCCCGGCTAGCAGCTTCCCTGTGGCGGGGAAGTGCAAACGTACACGTTTTCGGCCGAAAACGCGTTTTCCGGCGAAAACGCACACCACGGCTCTTTCTGAGAAAAAGCAAGCACGGAGGACGAGAACCGCTTTTGCCCTGCGTAGCGTTCCGGGCAGCGGGTAGAACCAGGCAGAGAATTCCCGGCTAGCAGCTTCCCTGTGGCGGGGAAGTGCAAACGTACACGTTTTCGGCCGAAAACGCGTTTTCCGGCGAAAACGCACACCACGGCTCTTTCTGAGAAAAAGCAAGCACGGAGGACGAGAACCGCTTTTGCCCTGCGTAGCGTTCCGGGCAGCGGGTAGAACCAGGCAGAGAATTCCCGGCTAGCAGCTTCCCTGTGGCGGGGAAGTGCAAACGTACACGTTTTCGGCCGAAAACGCGTTTTCCGGCGAAAACGCACACCACGGCTCTTTCTGAGAAAAAGCAAGCACGGAGGACGAGAACCGCTTTTGCCCTGCGTAGCGTTCCGGGCAGCGGGTAGAACCAGGCAGAGAATTCCCGGCTAGCAGCTTCCCTGTGGCGGGGAAGTGCAAACGTACACGTTTTCGGCCGAAAACGCGTTTTCCGGCGAAAACGCACACCACGGCTCTTTCTGAGAAAAAGCAAGCACGGAGGACGAGAACCGCTTTTGCCCTGCGTAGCGTTCCGGGCAGCGGGTAGAACCAGGCAGAGAATTCCCGGCTAGCAGCTTCCCTGTGGCGGGGAAGTGCAAACGTACACGTTTTCGGCCGAAAACGCGTTTTCCGGCGAAAACGCACACCACGGCTCTTTCTGAGAAAAAGCAAGCACGGAGGACGAGAACCGCTTTTGCCCTGCGTAGCGTTCCGGGCAGCGGGTAGAACCAGGCAGAGAATTCCCGGCTAGCAGCTTCCCTGTGGCGGGGAAGTGCAAACGTACACGTTTTCGGCCGAAAACGCGTTTTCCGGCGAAAACGCACACCACGGCTCTTTCTGAGAAAAAGCAAGCACGGAGGACGAGAACCGCTTTTGCCCTGCGTAGCGTTCCGGGCAGCGGGTAGAACCAGGCAGAGAATTCCCGGCTAGCAGCTTCCCTGTGGCGGGGAAGTGCAAACGTACACGTTTTCGGCCGAAAACGCGTTTTCCGGCGAAAACGCACACCACGGCTCTTTCTGAGAAAAAGCAAGCACGGAGGACGAGAACCGCTTTTGCCCTGCGTAGCGTTCCGGGCAGCGGGTAGAACCAGGCAGAGAATTCCCGGCTAGCAGCTTCCCTGTGGCGGGGAAGTGCAAACGTACACGTTTTCGGCCGAAAACGCGTTTTCCGGCGAAAACGCACACCACGGCTCTTTCTGAGAAAAAGCAAGCACGGAGGACGAGAACCGCTTTTGCCCTGCGTAGCGTTCCGGGCAGCGGGTAGAACCAGGCAGAGAATTCCCGGCTAGCAGCTTCCCTGTGGCGGGGAAGTGCAAACGTACACGTTTTCGGCCGAAAACGCGTTTTCCGGCGAAAACGCACACCACGGCTCTTTCTGAGAAAAAGCAAGCACGGAGGACGAGAACCGCTTTTGCCCTGCGTAGCGTTCCGGGCAGCGGGTAGAACCAGGCAGAGAATTCCCGGCTAGCAGCTTCCCTGTGGCGGGGAAGTGCAAACGTACACGTTTTCGGCCGAAAACGCGTTTTCCGGCGAAAACGCACACCACGGCTCTTTCTGAGAAAAAGCAAGCACGGAGGACGAGAACCGCTTTTGCCCTGCGTAGCGTTCCGGGCAGCGGGTAGAACCAGGCAGAGAATTCCCGGCTAGCAGCTTCCCTGTGGCGGGGAAGTGCAAACGTACACGTTTTCGGCCGAAAACGCGTTTTCCGGCGAAAACGCACACCACGGCTCTTTCTGAGAAAAAGCAAGCACGGAGGACGAGAACCGCTTTTGCCCTGCGTAGCGTTCCGGGCAGCGGGTAGAACCAGGCAGAGAATTCCCGGCTAGCAGCTTCCCTGTGGCGGGGAAGTGCAAACGTACACGTTTTCGGCCGAAAACGCGTTTTCCGGCGAAAACGCACACCACGGCTCTTTCTGAGAAAAAGCAAGCACGGAGGACGAGAACCGCTTTTGCCCTGCGTAGCGTTCCGGGCAGCGGGTAGAACCAGGCAGAGAATTCCCGGCTAGCAGCTTCCCTGTGGCGGGGAAGTGCAAACGTACACGTTTTCGGCCGAAAACGCGTTTTCCGGCGAAAACGCACACCACGGCTCTTTCTGAGAAAAAGCAAGCACGGAGGACGAGAACCGCTTTTGCCCTGCGTAGCGTTCCGGGCAGCGGGTAGAACCAGGCAGAGAATTCCCGGCTAGCAGCTTCCCTGTGGCGGGGAAGTGCAAACGTACACGTTTTCGGCCGAAAACGCGTTTTCCGGCGAAAACGCACACCACGGCTCTTTCTGAGAAAAAGCAAGCACGGAGGACGAGAACCGCTTTTGCCCTGCGTAGCGTTCCGGGCAGCGGGTAGAACCAGGCAGAGAATTCCCGGCTAGCAGCTTCCCTGTGGCGGGGAAGTGCAAACGTACACGTTTTCGGCCGAAAACGCGTTTTCCGGCGAAAACGCACACCACGGCTCTTTCTGAGAAAAAGCAAGCACGGAGGACGAGAACCGCTTTTGCCCTGCGTAGCGTTCCGGGCAGCGGGTAGAACCAGGCAGAGAATTCCCGGCTAGCAGCTTCCCTGTGGCGGGGAAGTGCAAACGTACACGTTTTCGGCCGAAAACGCGTTTTCCGGCGAAAACGCACACCACGGCTCTTTCTGAGAAAAAGCAAGCACGGAGGACGAGAACCGCTTTTGCCCTGCGTAGCGTTCCGGGCAGCGGGTAGAACCAGGCAGAGAATTCCCGGCTAGCAGCTTCCCTGTGGCGGGGAAGTGCAAACGTACACGTTTTCGGCCGAAAACGCGTTTTCCGGCGAAAACGCACACCACGGCTCTTTCTGAGAAAAAGCAAGCACGGAGGACGAGAACCGCTTTTGCCCTGCGTAGCGTTCCGGGCAGCGGGTAGAACCAGGCAGAGAATTCCCGGCTAGCAGCTTCCCTGTGGCGGGGAAGTGCAAACGTACACGTTTTCGGCCGAAAACGCGTTTTCCGGCGAAAACGCACACCACGGCTCTTTCTGAGAAAAAGCAAGCACGGAGGACGAGAACCGCTTTTGCCCTGCGTAGCGTTCCGGGCAGCGGGTAGAACCAGGCAGAGAATTCCCGGCTAGCAGCTTCCCTGTGGCGGGGAAGTGCAAACGTACACGTTTTCGGCCGAAAACGCGTTTTCCGGCGAAAACGCACACCACGGCTCTTTCTGAGAAAAAGCAAGCACGGAGGACGAGAACCGCTTTTGCCCTGCGTAGCGTTCCGGGCAGCGGGTAGAACCAGGCAGAGAATTCCCGGCTAGCAGCTTCCCTGTGGCGGGGAAGTGCAAACGTACACGTTTTCGGCCGAAAACGCGTTTTCCGGCGAAAACGCACACCACGGCTCTTTCTGAGAAAAAGCAAGCACGGAGGACGAGAACCGCTTTTGCCCTGCGTAGCGTTCCGGGCAGCGGGTAGAACCAGGCAGAGAATTCCCGGCTAGCAGCTTCCCTGTGGCGGGGAAGTGCAAACGTACACGTTTTCGGCCGAAAACGCGTTTTCCGGCGAAAACGCACACCACGGCTCTTTCTGAGAAAAAGCAAGCACGGAGGACGAGAACCGCTTTTGCCCTGCGTAGCGTTCCGGGCAGCGGGTAGAACCAGGCAGAGAATTCCCGGCTAGCAGCTTCCCTGTGGCGGGGAAGTGCAAACGTACACGTTTTCGGCCGAAAACGCGTTTTCCGGCGAAAACGCACACCACGGCTCTTTCTGAGAAAAAGCAAGCACGGAGGACGAGAACCGCTTTTGCCCTGCGTAGCGTTCCGGGCAGCGGGTAGAACCAGGCAGAGAATTCCCGGCTAGCAGCTTCCCTGTGGCGGGGAAGTGCAAACGTACACGTTTTCGGCCGAAAACGCGTTTTCCGGCGAAAACGCACACCACGGCTCGTTCTGAGAAAAAGCAAGCACGGAGGACGAGAACCGCTTTTGCCCTGCGTAGCGTTCCGGGCAGCGGGTAGAACCAGGCAGAGAATTCCCGGCTAGCAGCTTCCCTGTGGCGGGGAAGTGCAAACGTACACGTTTTCGGCCGAAAACGCGTTTTCCGGCGAAAACGCACACCACGGCTCTTTCTGAGAAAAAGCAAGCACGGAGGACGAGAACCGCTTTTGCCCTGCGTAGCGTTCCGGGCAGCGGGTAGAACCAGGCAGAGAATTCCCGGCTAGCAGCTTCCCTGTGGCGGGGAAGTGCAAACGTACACGTTTTCGGCCGAAAACGCGTTTTCCGGCGAAAACGCACACCACGGCTCTTTCTGAGAAAAAGCAAGCACGGAGGACGAGAACCGCTTTTGCCCTGCGTAGCGTTCCGGGCAGCGGGTAGAACCAGGCAGAGAATTCCCGGCTAGCAGCTTCCCTGTGGCGGGGAAGTGCAAACGTACACGTTTTCGGCCGAAAACGCGTTTTCCGGCGAAAACGCACACCACGGCTCTTTCTGAGAAAAAGCAAGCACGGAGGACGAGAACCGCTTTTGCCCTGCGTAGCGTTCCGGGCAGCGGGTAGAACCAGGCAGAGAATTCCCGGCTAGCAGCTTCCCTGTGGCGGGGAAGTGCAAACGTACACGTTTTCGGCCGAAAACGCGTTTTCCGGCGAAAACGCACACCACGGCTCTTTCTGAGAAAAAGCAAGCACGGAGGACGAGAACCGCTTTTGCCCTGCGTAGCGTTCCGGGCAGCGGGTAGAACCAGGCAGAGAATTCCCGGCTAGCAGCTTCCCTGTGGCGGGGAAGTGCAAACGTACACGTTTTCGGCCGAAAACGCGTTTTCCGGCGAAAACGCACACCACGGCTCTTTCTGAGAAAAAGCAAGCACGGAGGACGAGAACCGCTTTTGCCCTGCGTAGCGTTCCGGGCAGCGGGTAGAACCAGGCAGAGAATTCCCGGCTAGCAGCTTCCCTGTGGCGGGGAAGTGCAAACGTACACGTTTTCGGCCGAAAACGCGTTTTCCGGCGAAAACGCACACCACGGCTCTTTCTGAGAAAAAGCAAGCACGGAGGACGAGAACCGCTTTTGCCCTGCGTAGCGTTCCGGGCAGCGGGTAGAACCAGGCAGAGAATGCCCGGCTAGCAGCTTCCCTGTGGCGGGGAAGTGCAAACGTACACGTTTTCGGCCGAAAACGCGTTTTCCGGCGAAAACGCACACCACGGCTCTTTCTGAGAAAAAGCAAGCACGGAGGACGAGAACCGCTTTTGCCCTGCGTAGCGTTCCGGGCAGCGGGTAGAATCAGGCATAGAATTCCCGGCTAGCAGCTTCCCTGTGGCGGGGAAGTGCAAACGTACACGTTTTCGGCCGAAAACGCGTTTTCCGGCGAAAACGCACACCACGGCTCTTTCTGAGAAAAAGCAAGCACGGAGGACGAGAACCGCTTTTGCCCTGCGTAGCGTTCCGGGCAGCGGGTAGAACCAGGCAGAGAATTCCCGGCTAGCAGCTTCCCTGTGGCGGGGAAGTGCAAACGTACACGTTTTCGGCCGAAAACGCGTTTTCCGGCGAAAACGCACACCACGGCTCTTTCTGAGAAAAAGCAAGCACGGAGGACGAGAACCGCTTTTGCCCTGCGTAGCGTTCCGGGCAGCGGGTAGAACCAGGCAGAGAATTCCCGGCTAGCAGCTTCCCTGTGGCGGGGAAGTGCAAACGTACACGTTTTCGGCCGAAAACGCGTTTTCCGGCGAAAACGCACACCACGGCTCTTTCTGAGAAAAAGCAAGCACGGAGAACGAGAACCGCTTTTGCCCTGCGTAGCGTTCCGGGCAGCGGGTAGAACCAGGCAGAGAATTCCCGGCTAGCAGCTTCCCTGTGGCGGGGAAGTGCAAACGTACACGTTTTCGGCCGAAAACGCGTTTTCCGGCGAAAACGCACACCACGGCTCTTTCTGAGTAAAAGCAAGCACGGAGGACGAGAACCGCTTTTGCCCTGCGTAGCGTTCCGGGCAGCGGGTAGAACCAGGCAGAGAATTCCCGGGTAGCAGCTTCCCTGTGGCGGGGAAGTGCAAACGTACACGTTTTCGGCCGAAAAAGCGTTTTCCGGCGAAAACGCACACCACGGCTCTTTCTGAGAAAAAGCAAGCACGGAGGACGAGAACCGCTTTTGCCCTGCGTAGCGTTCCGGGCAGCGGGTAGAACCAGGCAGAGAATTCCCGGCTAGCAGCTTCCCTGTGGCGGGGAAGTGCAAACGTACACGTTTTCGGCCGAAAACGCGTTTTCCGGCGAAAACGCACACCACGGCTCTTTCTGAGAAAAAGCAAGCACGGAGGACGAGAACCGCTTTTGCCCTGCGTAGCGTTCCGACAGCGGGTAGAACCAGGCAGAGAATTCCCGGCTAGCAGCTTCCCTGTGGCGGGGAAGTGCAAACGTACACGTTTTCGGCCGAAAACGCGTTTTCCGGCGAAAACGCACACCACGGCTCTTTCTGAGAAAAAGCAAGCACGGAGGACGAGAACCGCTTTTGCCCTGCGTAGCGTTCCGGGCAGCGGGTAGAACCAGGCAGAGAATTCCCGGCTAGCAGCTTCCCTGTGGCGGGGAAGTGCAAACGTACACGTTTTCGGCCGAAAACGCGTTTTCCGGCGAAAACGCACACCACGGCTCTTTCTGAGAAAAAGCAAGCACGGAGGACGAGAACCGCTTTTGCCCTGCGTAGCGTTCCGGGCAGCGGGTAGAACCAGGCAGAGAATTCCCGGCTAGCAGCTTCCCTGTGGCGGGGAAGTGCAAACGTACACGTTTTCGGCCGAAAACGCGTTTTCCGGCGAAAACGCACACCACGGCTCTTTCTGAGAAAAAGCAAGCACGGAGGACGAGAACCGCTTTTGCCCTGCGTAGCGTTCCGGGCAGCGGGTAGAACCAGGCAGAGAATTCCCGGCTAGCAGCTTCCCTGTGGCGGGGAAGTGCAAACGTACACGTTTTCGGCCGAAAACGCGTTTTCCGGCGAAAACGCACACCACGGCTCTTTCTGAGAAAAAGCAAGCACGGAGGACGAGAACCGCTTTTGCCCTGCGTAGCGTTCCGGGCAGCGGGTAGAACCAGGCAGAGAATTCCCGGCTAGCAGCTTCCCTGTGGCGGGGAAGTGCAAACGTACACGTTTTCGGCCGAAAACGCGTTTTCCGGCGAAAACGCACACCACGGCTCTTTCTGAGAAAAAGCAAGCACGGAGGACGAGAACCGCTTTTGCCCTGCGTAGCGTTCCGGGCAGCGGGTAGAACCAGGCAGAGAATTCCCGGCTAGCAGCTTCCCTGTGGCGGGGAAGTGCAAACGTACACGTTTTCGGCCGAAAACGCGTTTTCCGGCGAAAACGCACACCACGGCTCTTTCTGAGAAAAAGCAAGCACGGAGGACGAGAACCGCTTTTGCCCTGCGTAGCGTTCCGGGCAGCGGGTAGAACCAGGCAGAGAATTCCCGGCTAGCAGCTTCCCTGTGGCGGGGAAGTGCAAACGTACACGTTTTCGGCCGAAAACGCGTTTTCCGGCGAAAACGCACACCACGGCTCTTTCTGAGAAAAAGCAAGCACGGAGGACGAGAACCGCTTTTGCCCTGCGTAGCGTTCCGGGCAGCGGGTAGAACCAGGCAGAGAATTCCCGGCTAGCAGCTTCCCTGTGGCGGGGAAGTGCAAACGTACACGTTTTCGGCCGAAAACGCGTTTTCCGGCGAAAACGCACACCACGGCTCTTTCTGAGAAAAAGCAAGCACGGAGGACGAGAACCGCTTTTGCCCTGCGTAGCGTTCCGGGCAGCGGGTAGAACCAGGCAGAGAATTCCCGGCTAGCAGCTTCCCTGTGGCGGGGAAGTGCAAACGTACACGTTTTCGGCCGAAAACGCGTTTTCCGGCGAAAACGCACACCACGGCTCTTTCTGAGAAAAAGCAAGCACGGAGGACGAGAACCGCTTTTGCCCTGCGTAGCGTTCCGGGCAGCGGGTAGAACCAGGCAGAGAATTCCCGGCTAGCAGCTTCCCTGTGGCGGGGAAGTGCAAACGTACACGTTTTCGGCCGAAAACGCGTTTTCCGGCGAAAACGCACACCACGGCTCTTTCTGAGAAAAAGCAAGCACGGAGGACGAGAACCGCTTTTGCCCTGCGTAGCGTTCCGGGCAGCGGGTAGAACCAGGCAGAGAATTCCCGGCTAGCAGCTTCCCTGTGGCGGGGAAGTGCAAACGTACACGTTTTCGGCCGAAAACGCGTTTTCCGGCGAAAACGCACACCACGGCTCTTTCTGAGAAAAAGCAAGCACGGAGGACGAGAACCGCTTTTGCCCTGCGTAGCGTTCCGGGCAGCGGGTAGAACCAGGCAGAGAATTCCCGGCTAGCAGCTTCCCTGTGGCGGGGAAGTGCAAACGTACACGTTTTCGGCCGAAAACGCGTTTTCCGGCGAAAACGCACACCACGGCTCTTTCTGAGAAAAAGCAAGCACGGAGGACGAGAACCGCTTTTGCCCTGCGTAGCGTTCCGGGCAGCGGGTAGAACCAGGCAGAGAATTCCCGGCTAGCAGCTTCCCTGTGGCGGGGAAGTGCAAACGTACACGTTTTCGGCCGAAAACGCGTTTTCCGGCGAAAACGCACACCACGGCTCTTTCTGAGAAAAAGCAAGCACGGAGGACGAGAACCGCTTTTGCCCTGCGTAGCGTTCCGGGCAGCGGGTAGAACCAGGCAGAGAATTCCCGGCTAGCAGCTTCCCTGTGGCGGGGAAGTGCAAACGTACACGTTTTCGGCCGAAAACGCGTTTTCCGGCGAAAACGCACACCACGGCTCTTTCTGAGAAAAAGCAAGCACGGAGGACGAGAACCGCTTTTGCCCTGCGTAGCGTTCCGGGCAGCGGGTAGAACCAGGCAGAGAATTCCCGGCTAGCAGCTTCCCTGTGGCGGGGAAGTGCAAACGTACACGTTTTCGGCCGAAAACGCGTTTTCCGGCGAAAACGCACACCACGGCTCTTTCTGAGAAAAAGCAAGCACGGAGGACGAGAACCGCTTTTGCCCTGCGTAGCGTTCCGGGCAGCGGGTAGAACCAGGCAGAGAATTCCCGGCTAGCAGCTTCCCTGTGGCGGGGAAGTGCAAACGTACACGTTTTCGGCCGAAAACGCGTTTTCCGGCGAAAACGCACACCACGGCTCTTTCTGAGAAAAAGCAAGCACGGAGGACGAGAACCGCTTTTGCCCTGCGTAGCGTTCCGGGCAGCGGGTAGAACCAGGCAGAGAATTCCCGGCTAGCAGCTTCCCTGTGGCGGGGAAGTGCAAACGTACACGTTTTCGGCCGAAAACGCGTTTTCCGGCGAAAACGCACACCACGGCTCTTTCTGAGAAAAAGCAAGCACGGAGGACGAGAACCGCTTTTGCCCTGCGTAGCGTTCCGGGCAGCGGGTAGAACCAGGCAGAGAATTCCCGGCTAGCAGCTTCCCTGTGGCGGGGAAGTGCAAACGTACACGTTTTCGGCCGAAAACGCGTTTTCCGGCGAAAACGCACACCACGGCTCTTTCTGAGAAAAAGCAAGCACGGAGGACGAGAACCGCTTTTGCCCTGCGTAGCGTTCCGGGCAGCGGGTAGAACCAGGCAGAGAATTCCCGGCTAGCAGCTTCCCTGTGGCGGGGAAGTGCAAACGTACACGTTTTCGGCCGAAAACGCGTTTTCCGGCGAAAACGCACACCACGGCTCTTTCTGAGAAAAAGCAAGCACGGAGGACGAGAACCGCTTTTGCCCTGCGTAGCGTTCCGGGCAGCGGGTAGAACCAGGCAGAGAATTCCCGGCTAGCAGCTTCCCTGTGGCGGGGAAGTGCAAACGTACACGTTTTCGGCCGAAAACGCGTTTTCCGGCGAAAACGCACACCACGGCTCTTTCTGAGAAAAAGCAAGCACGGAGGACGAGAACCGCTTTTGCCCTGCGTAGCGTTCCGGGCAGCGGGTAGAACCAGGCAGAGAATTCCCGGCTAGCAGCTTCCCTGTGGCGGGGAAGTGCAAACGTACACGTTTTCGGCCGAAAACGCGTTTTCCGGCGAAAACGCACACCACGGCTCTTTCTGAGAAAAAGCAAGCACGGAGGACGAGAACCGCTTTTGCCCTGCGTAGCGTTCCGGGCAGCGGGTAGAACCAGGCAGAGAATTCCCGGCTAGCAGCTTCCCTGTGGCGGGGAAGTGCAAACGTACACGTTTTCGGCCGAAAACGCGTTTTCCGGCGAAAACGCACACCACGGCTCTTTCTGAGAAAAAGCAAGCACGGAGGACGAGAACCGCTTTTGCCCTGCGTAGCGTTCCGGGCAGCGGGTAGAACCAGGCAGAGAATTCCCGGCTAGCAGCTTCCCTGTGGCGGGGAAGTGCAAACGTACACGTTTTCGGCCGAAAACGCGTTTTCCGGCGAAAACGCACACCACGGCTCTTTCTGAGAAAAAGCAAGCACGGAGGACGAGAACCGCTTTTGCCCTGCGTAGCGTTCCGGGCAGCGGGTAGAACCAGGCAGAGAATTCCCGGCTAGCAGCTTCCCTGTGGCGGGGAAGTGCAAACGTACACGTTTTCGGCCGAAAACGCGTTTTCCGGCGAAAACGCACACCACGGCTCTTTCTGAGAAAAAGCAAGCACGGAGGACGAGAACCGCTTTTGCCCTGCGTAGCGTTCCGGGCAGCGGGTAGAACCAGGCAGAGAATTCCCGGCTAGCAGCTTCCCTGTGGCGGGGAAGTGCAAACGTACACGTTTTCGGCCGAAAACGCGTTTTCCGGCGAAAACGCACACCACGGCTCTTTCTGAGAAAAAGCAAGCACGGAGGACGAGAACCGCTTTTGCCCTGCGTAGCGTTCCGGGCAGCGGGTAGAACCAGGCAGAGAATTCCCGGCTAGCAGCTTCCCTGTGGCGGGGAAGTGCAAACGTACACGTTTTCGGCCGAAAACGCGTTTTCCGGCGAAAACGCACACCACGGCTCTTTCTGAGAAAAAGCAAGCACGGAGGACGAGAACCGCTTTTGCCCTGCGTAGCGTTCCGGGCAGCGGGTAGAACCAGGCAGAGAATTCCCGGCTAGCAGCTTCCCTGTGGCGGGGAAGTGCAAACGTACACGTTTTCGGCCGAAAACGCGTTTTCCGGCGAAAACGCACACCACGGCTCTTTCTGAGAAAAAGCAAGCACGGAGGACGAGAACCGCTTTTGCCCTGCGTAGCGTTCCGGGCAGCGGGTAGAACCAGGCAGAGAATTCCCGGCTAGCAGCTTCCCTGTGGCGGGGAAGTGCAAACGTACACGTTTTCGGCCGAAAACGCGTTTTCCGGCGAAAACGCACACCACGGCTCTTTCTGAGAAAAAGCAAGCACGGAGGACGAGAACCGCTTTTGCCCTGCGTAGCGTTCCGGGCAGCGGGTAGAACCAGGCAGAGAATTCCCGGCTAGCAGCTTCCCTGTGGCGGGGAAGTGCAAACGTACACGTTTTCGGCCGAAAACGCGTTTTCCGGCGAAAACGCACACCACGGCTCTTTCTGAGAAAAAGCAAGCACGGAGGACGAGAACCGCTTTTGCCCTGCGTAGCGTTCCGGGCAGCGGGTAGAACCAGGCAGAGAATTCCCGGCTAGCAGCTTCCCTGTGGCGGGGAAGTGCAAACGTACACGTTTTCGGCCGAAAACGCGTTTTCCGGCGAAAACGCACACCACGGCTCTTTCTGAGAAAAAGCAAGCACGGAGGACGAGAACCGCTTTTGCCCTGCGTAGCGTTCCGGGCAGCGGGTAGAACCAGGCAGAGAATTCCCGGCTAGCAGCTTCCCTGTGGCGGGGAAGTGCAAACGTACACGTTTTCGGCCGAAAACGCGTTTTCCGGCGAAAACGCACACCACGGCTCTTTCTGAGAAAAAGCAAGCACGGAGGACGAGAACCGCTTTTGCCCTGCGTAGCGTTCCGGGCAGCGGGTAGAACCAGGCAGAGAATTCCCGGCTAGCAGCTTCCCTGTGGCGGGGAAGTGCAAACGTACACGTTTTCGGCCGAAAACGCGTTTTCCGGCGAAAACGCACACCACGGCTCTTTCTGAGAAAAAGCAAGCACGGAGGACGAGAACCGCTTTTGCCCTGCGTAGCGTTCCGGGCAGCGGGTAGAACCAGGCAGAGAATTCCCGGCTAGCAGCTTCCCTGTGGCGGGGAAGTGCAAACGTACACGTTTTCGGCCGAAAACGCGTTTTCCGGCGAAAACGCACACCACGGCTCTTTCTGAGAAAAAGCAAGCACGGAGGACGAGAACCGCTTTTGCCCTGCGTAGCGTTCCGGGCAGCGGGTAGAACCAGGCAGAGAATTCCCGGCTAGCAGCTTCCCTGTGGCGGGGAAGTGCAAACGTACACGTTTTCGGCCGAAAACGCGTTTTCCGGCGAAAACGCACACCACGGCTCTTTCTGAGAAAAAGCAAGCACGGAGGACGAGAACCGCTTTTGCCCTGCGTAGCGTTCCGGGCAGCGGGTAGAACCAGGCAGAGAATTCCCGGCTAGCAGCTTCCCTGTGGCGGGGAAGTGCAAACGTACACGTTTTCGGCCGAAAACGCGTTTTCCGGCGAAAACGCACACCACGGCTCTTTCTGAGAAAAAGCAAGCACGGAGGACGAGAACCGCTTTTGCCCTGCGTAGCGTTCCGGGCAGCGGGTAGAACCAGGCAGAGAATTCCCGGCTAGCAGCTTCCCTGTGGCGGGGAAGTGCAAACGTACACGTTTTCGGCCGAAAACGCGTTTTCCGGCGAAAACGCACACCACGGCTCTTTCTGAGAAAAAGCAAGCACGGAGGACGAGAACCGCTTTTGCCCTGCGTAGCGTTCCGGGCAGCGGGTAGAACCAGGCAGAGAATTCCCGGCTAGCAGCTTCCCTGTGGCGGGGAAGTGCAAACGTACACGTTTTCGGCCGAAAACGCGTTTTCCGGCGAAAACGCACACCACGGCTCTTTCTGAGAAAAAGCAAGCACGGAGGACGAGAACCGCTTTTGCCCTGCGTAGCGTTCCGGGCAGCGGGTAGAACCAGGCAGAGAATTCCCGGCTAGCAGCTTCCCTGTGGCGGGGAAGTGCAAACGTACACGTTTTCGGCCGAAAACGCGTTTTCCGGCGAAAACGCACACCACGGCTCTTTCTGAGAAAAAGCAAGCACGGAGGACGAGAACCGCTTTTGCCCTGCGTAGCGTTCCGGGCAGCGGGTAGAACCAGGCAGAGAATTCCCGGCTAGCAGCTTCCCTGTGGCGGGGAAGTGCAAACGTACACGTTTTCGGCCGAAAACGCGTTTTCCGGCGAAAACGCACACCACGGCTCTTTCTGAGAAAAAGCAAGCACGGAGGACGAGAACCGCTTTTGCCCTGCGTAGCGTTCCGGGCAGCGGGTAGAACCAGGCAGAGAATTCCCGGCTAGCAGCTTCCCTGTGGCGGGGAAGTGCAAACGTACACGTTTTCGGCCGAAAACGCGTTTTCCGGCGAAAACGCACACCACGGCTCTTTCTGAGAAAAAGCAAGCACGGAGGACGAGAACCGCTTTTGCCCTGCGTAGCGTTCCGGGCAGCGGGTAGAACCAGGCAGAGAATTCCCGGCTAGCAGCTTCCCTGTGGCGGGGAAGTGCAAACGTACACGTTTTCGGCCGAAAACGCGTTTTCCGGCGAAAACGCACACCACGGCTCTTTCTGAGAAAAAGCAAGCACGGAGGACGAGAACCGCTTTTGCCCTGCGTAGCGTTCCGGGCAGCGGGTAGAACCAGGCAGAGAATTCCCGGCTAGCAGCTTCCCTGTGGCGGGGAAGTGCAAACGTACACGTTTTCGGCCGAAAACGCGTTTTCCGGCGAAAACGCACACCACGGCTCTTTCTGAGAAAAAGCAAGCACGGAGGACGAGAACCGCTTTTGCCCTGCGTAGCGTTCCGGGCAGCGGGTAGAACCAGGCAGAGAATTCCCGGCTAGCAGCTTCCCTGTGGCGGGGAAGTGCAAACGTACACGTTTTCGGCCGAAAACGCGTTTTCCGGCGAAAACGCACACCACGGCTCTTTCTGAGAAAAAGCAAGCACGGAGGACGAGAACCGCTTTTGCCCTGCGTAGCGTTCCGGGCAGCGGGTAGAACCAGGCAGAGAATTCCCGGCTAGCAGCTTCCCTGTGGCGGGGAAGTGCAAACGTACACGTTTTCGGCCGAAAACGCGTTTTCCGGCGAAAACGCACACCACGGCTCTTTCTGAGAAAAAGCAAGCACGGAGGACGAGAACCGCTTTTGCCCTGCGTAGCGTTCCGGGCAGCGGGTAGAACCAGGCAGAGAATTCCCGGCTAGCAGCTTCCCTGTGGCGGGGAAGTGCAAACGTACACGTTTTCGGCCGAAAACGCGTTTTCCGGCGAAAACGCACACCACGGCTCTTTCTGAGAAAAAGCAAGCACGGAGGACGAGAACCGCTTTTGCCCTGCGTAGCGTTCCGGGCAGCGGGTAGAACCAGGCAGAGAATTCCCGGCTAGCAGCTTCCCTGTGGCGGGGAAGTGCAAACGTACACGTTTTCGGCCGAAAACGCGTTTTCCGGCGAAAACGCACACCACGGCTCTTTCTGAGAAAAAGCAAGCACGGAGGACGAGAACCGCTTTTGCCCTGCGTAGCGTTCCGGGCAGCGGGTAGAACCAGGCAGAGAATTCCCGGCTAGCAGCTTCCCTGTGGCGGGGAAGTGCAAACGTACACGTTTTCGGCCGAAAACGCGTTTTCCGGCGAAAACGCACACCACGGCTCTTTCTGAGAAAAAGCAAGCACGGAGGACGAGAACCGCTTTTGCCCTGCGTAGCGTTCCGGGCAGCGGGTAGAACCAGGCAGAGAATTCCCGGCTAGCAGCTTCCCTGTGGCGGGGAAGTGCAAACGTACACGTTTTCGGCCGAAAACGCGTTTTCCGGCGAAAACGCACACCACGGCTCTTTCTGAGAAAAAGCAAGCACGGAGGACGAGAACCGCTTTTGCCCTGCGTAGCGTTCCGGGCAGCGGGTAGAACCAGGCAGAGAATTCCCGGCTAGCAGCTTCCCTGTGGCGGGGAAGTGCAAACGTACACGTTTTCGGCCGAAAACGCGTTTTCCGGCGAAAACGCACACCACGGCTCTTTCTGAGAAAAAGCAAGCACGGAGGACGAGAACCGCTTTTGCCCTGCGTAGCGTTCCGGGCAGCGGGTAGAACCAGGCAGAGAATTCCCGGCTAGCAGCTTCCCTGTGGCGGGGAAGTGCAAACGTACACGTTTTCGGCCGAAAACGCGTTTTCCGGCGAAAACGCACACCACGGCTCTTTCTGAGAAAAAGCAAGCACGGAGGACGAGAACCGCTTTTGCCCTGCGTAGCGTTCCGGGCAGCGGGTAGAACCAGGCAGAGAATTCCCGGCTAGCAGCTTCCCTGTGGCGGGGAAGTGCAAACGTACACGTTTTCGGCCGAAAACGCGTTTTCCGGCGAAAACGCACACCACGGCTCTTTCTGAGAAAAAGCAAGCACGGAGGACGAGAACCGCTTTTGCCCTGCGTAGCGTTCCGGGCAGCGGGTAGAACCAGGCAGAGAATTCCCGGCTAGCAGCTTCCCTGTGGCGGGGAAGTGCAAACGTACACGTTTTCGGCCGAAAACGCGTTTTCCGGCGAAAACGCACACCACGGCTCTTTCTGAGAAAAAGCAAGCACGGAGGACGAGAACCGCTTTTGCCCTGCGTAGCGTTCCGGGCAGCGGGTAGAACCAGGCAGAGAATTCCCGGCTAGCAGCTTCCCTGTGGCGGGGAAGTGCAAACGTACACGTTTTCGGCCGAAAACGCGTTTTCCGGCGAAAACGCACACCACGGCTCTTTCTGAGAAAAAGCAAGCACGGAGGACGAGAACCGCTTTTGCCCTGCGTAGCGTTCCGGGCAGCGGGTAGAACCAGGCAGAGAATTCCCGGCTAGCAGCTTCCCTGTGGCGGGGAAGTGCAAACGTACACGTTTTCGGCCGAAAACGCGTTTTCCGGCGAAAACGCACACCACGGCTCTTTCTGAGAAAAAGCAAGCACGGAGGACGAGAACCGCTTTTGCCCTGCGTAGCGTTCCGGGCAGCGGGTAGAACCAGGCAGAGAATTCCCGGCTAGCAGCTTCCCTGTGGCGGGGAAGTGCAAACGTACACGTTTTCGGCCGAAAACGCGTTTTCCGGCGAAAACGCACACCACGGCTCTTTCTGAGAAAAAGCAAGCACGGAGGACGAGAACCGCTTTTGCCCTGCGTAGCGTTCCGGGCAGCGGGTAGAACCAGGCAGAGAATTCCCGGCTAGCAGCTTCCCTGTGGCGGGGAAGTGCAAACGTACACGTTTTCGGCCGAAAACGCGTTTTCCGGCGAAAACGCACACCACGGCTCTTTCTGAGAAAAAGCAAGCACGGAGGACGAGAACCGCTTTTGCCCTGCGTAGCGTTCCGGGCAGCGGGTAGAACCAGGCAGAGAATTCCCGGCTAGCAGCTTCCCTGTGGCGGGGAAGTGCAAACGTACACGTTTTCGGCCGAAAACGCGTTTTCCGGCGAAAACGCACACCACGGCTCTTTCTGAGAAAAAGCAAGCACGGAGGACGAGAACCGCTTTTGCCCTGCGTAGCGTTCCGGGCAGCGGGTAGAACCAGGCAGAGAATTCCCGGCTAGCAGCTTCCCTGTGGCGGGGAAGTGCAAACGTACACGTTTTCGGCCGAAAACGCGTTTTCCGGCGAAAACGCACACCACGGCTCTTTCTGAGAAAAAGCAAGCACGGAGGACGAGAACCGCTTTTGCCCTGCGTAGCGTTCCGGGCAGCGGGTAGAACCAGGCAGAGAATTCCCGGCTAGCAGCTTCCCTGTGGCGGGGAAGTGCAAACGTACACGTTTTCGGCCGAAAACGCGTTTTCCGGCGAAAACGCACACCACGGCTCTTTCTGAGAAAAAGCAAGCACGGAGGACGAGAACCGCTTTTGCCCTGCGTAGCGTTCCGGGCAGCGGGTAGAACCAGGCAGAGAATTCCCGGCTAGCAGCTTCCCTGTGGCGGGGAAGTGCAAACGTACACGTTTTCGGCCGAAAACGCGTTTTCCGGCGAAAACGCACACCACGGCTCTTTCTGAGAAAAAGCAAGCACGGAGGACGAGAACCGCTTTTGCCCTGCGTAGCGTTCCGGGCAGCGGGTAGAACCAGGCAGAGAATTCCCGGCTAGCAGCTTCCCTGTGGCGGGGAAGTGCAAACGTACACGTTTTCGGCCGAAAACGCGTTTTCCGGCGAAAACGCACACCACGGCTCTTTCTGAGAAAAAGCAAGCACGGAGGACGAGAACCGCTTTTGCCCTGCGTAGCGTTCCGGGCAGCGGGTAGAACCAGGCAGAGAATTCCCGGCTAGCAGCTTCCCTGTGGCGGGGAAGTGCAAACGTACACGTTTTCGGCCGAAAACGCGTTTTCCGGCGAAAACGCACACCACGGCTCTTTCTGAGAAAAAGCAAGCACGGAGGACGAGAACCGCTTTTGCCCTGCGTAGCGTTCCGGGCAGCGGGTAGAACCAGGCAGAGAATTCCCGGCTAGCAGCTTCCCTGTGGCGGGGAAGTGCAAACGTACACGTTTTCGGCCGAAAACGCGTTTTCCGGCGAAAACGCACACCACGGCTCTTTCTGAGAAAAAGCAAGCACGGAGGACGAGAACCGCTTTTGCCCTGCGTAGCGTTCCGGGCAGCGGGTAGAACCAGGCAGAGAATTCCCGGCTAGCAGCTTCCCTGTGGCGGGGAAGTGCAAACGTACACGTTTTCGGCCGAAAACGCGTTTTCCGGCGAAAACGCACACCACGGCTCTTTCTGAGAAAAAGCAAGCACGGAGGACGAGAACCGCTTTTGCCCTGCGTAGCGTTCCGGGCAGCGGGTAGAACCAGGCAGAGAATTCCCGGCTAGCAGCTTCCCTGTGGCGGGGAAGTGCAAACGTACACGTTTTCGGCCGAAAACGCGTTTTCCGGCGAAAACGCACACCACGGCTCTTTCTGAGAAAAAGCAAGCACGGAGGACGAGAACCGCTTTTGCCCTGCGTAGCGTTCCGGGCAGCGGGTAGAACCAGGCAGAGAATTCCCGGCTAGCAGCTTCCCTGTGGCGGGGAAGTGCAAACGTACACGTTTTCGGCCGAAAACGCGTTTTCCGGCGAAAACGCACACCACGGCTCTTTCTGAGAAAAAGCAAGCACGGAGGACGAGAACCGCTTTTGCCCTGCGTAGCGTTCCGGGCAGCGGGTAGAACCAGGCAGAGAATTCCCGGCTAGCAGCTTCCCTGTGGCGGGGAAGTGCAAACGTACACGTTTTCGGCCGAAAACGCGTTTTCCGGCGAAAACGCACACCACGGCTCTTTCTGAGAAAAAGCAAGCACGGAGGACGAGAACCGCTTTTGCCCTGCGTAGCGTTCCGGGCAGCGGGTAGAACCAGGCAGAGAATTCCCGGCTAGCAGCTTCCCTGTGGCGGGGAAGTGCAAACGTACACGTTTTCGGCCGAAAACGCGTTTTCCGGCGAAAACGCACACCACGGCTCTTTCTGAGAAAAAGCAAGCACGGAGGACGAGAACCGCTTTTGCCCTGCGTAGCGTTCCGGGCAGCGGGTAGAACCAGGCAGAGAATTCCCGGCTAGCAGCTTCCCTGTGGCGGGGAAGTGCAAACGTACACGTTTTCGGCCGAAAACGCGTTTTCCGGCGAAAACGCACACCACGGCTCTTTCTGAGAAAAAGCAAGCACGGAGGACGAGAACCGCTTTTGCCCTGCGTAGCGTTCCGGGCAGCGGGTAGAACCAGGCAGAGAATTCCCGGCTAGCAGCTTCCCTGTGGCGGGGAAGTGCAAACGTACACGTTTTCGGCCGAAAACGCGTTTTCCGGCGAAAACGCACACCACGGCTCTTTCTGAGAAAAAGCAAGCACGGAGGACGAGAACCGCTTTTGCCCTGCGTAGCGTTCCGGGCAGCGGGTAGAACCAGGCAGAGAATTCCCGGCTAGCTGCTTCCCTGTGGCGGGGAAGTGCAAACGTACACGTTTTCGGCCGAAAACGCGTTTTCCGGCGAAAACGCACACCACGGCTCTTTCTGAGAAAAAGCAAGCACGGAGGACGAGAACCGCTTTTGCCCTGCGTAGCGTTCCGGGCAGCGGGTAGAACCAGGCAGAGAATTCCCGGCTAGCAGCTTCCCTGTGGCGGGGAAGTGCAAACGTACACGTTTTCGGCCGAAAACGCGTTTTCCGGCGAAAACGCACACCACGGCTCTTTCTGAGAAAAAGCAAGCACGGAGGACGAGAACCGCTTTTGCCCTGCGTAGCGTTCCGGGCAGCGGGTAGAACCAGGCAGAGAATTCCCGGCTAGCAGCTTCCCTGTGGCGGGGAAGTGCAAACGTACACGTTTTCGGCCGAAAACGCGTTTTCCGGCGAAAACGCACACCACGGCTCTTTCTGAGAAAAAGCAAGCACGGAGGACGAGAACCGCTTTTGCCCTGCGTAGCGTTCCGGGCAGCGGGTAGAACCAGGCAGAGAATTCCCGGCTAGCAGCTTCCCTGTGGCGGGGAAGTGCAAACGTACACGTTTTCGGCCGAAAACGCGTTTTCCGGCGAAAACGCACACCACGGCTCTTTCTGAGAAAAAGCAAGCACGGAGGACGAGAACCGCTTTTGCCCTGCGTAGCGTTCCGGGCAGCGGGTAGAACCAGGCAGAGAATTCCCGGCTAGCAGCTTCCCTGTGGCGGGGAAGTGCAAACGTACACGTTTTCGGCCGAAAACGCGTTTTCCGGCGAAAACGCACACCACGGCTCTTTCTGAGAAAAAGCAAGCACGGAGGACGAGAACCGCTTTTGCCCTGCGTAGCGTTCCGGGCAGCGGGTAGAACCAGGCAGAGAATTCCCGGCTAGCAGCTTCCCTGTGGCGGGGAAGTGCAAACGTACACGTTTTCGGCCGAAAACGCGTTTTCCGGCGAAAACGCACACCACGGCTCTTTCTGAGAAAAAGCAAGCACGGAGGACGAGAACCGCTTTTGCCCTGCGTAGCGTTCCGGGCAGCGGGTAGAACCAGGCAGAGAATTCCCGGCTAGCAGCTTCCCTGTGGCGGGGAAGTGCAAAGGTACACGTTTTCGGCCGAAAACGCGTTTTCCGGCGAAAACGCACACCACGGCTCTTTCTGAGAAAAAGCAAGCACGGAGGACGAGAACCGCTTTTGCCCTGCGTAGCGTTCCGGGCAGCGGGTAGAACCAGGCAGAGAATTCCCGGCTAGCAGCTTCCCTGTGGCGGGGAAGTGCAAACGTACACGTTTTCGGCCGAAAACGCGTTTTCCGGCGAAAACGCACACCACGGCTCTTTCTGAGAAAAAGCAAGCACGGAGGACGAGAACCGCTTTTGCCCTGCGTAGCGTTCCGGGCAGCGGGTAGAACCAGGCAGAGAATTCCCGGCTAGCAGCTTCCCTGTGGCGGGGAAGTGCAAACGTACACGTTTTCGGCCGAAAACGCGTTTTCCGGCGAAAACGCACACCACGGCTCTTTCTGAGAAAAAGCAAGCACGGAGGACGAGAACCGCTTTTGCCCTGCGTAGCGTTCCGGGCAGCGGGTAGAACCAGGCAGAGAATTCCCGGCTAGCAGCTTCCCTGTGGCGGGGAAGTGCAAACGTACACGTTTTCGGCCGAAAACGCGTTTTCCGGCGAAAACGCACACCACGGCTCTTTCTGAGAAAAAGCAAGCACGGAGGACGAGAACCGCTTTTGCCCTGCGTAGCGTTCCGGGCAGCGGGTAGAACCAGGCAGAGAATTCCCGGCTAGCAGCTTCCCTGTGGCGGGGAAGTGCAAACGTACACGTTTTCGGCCGAAAACGCGTTTTCCGGCGAAAACGCACACCACGGCTCTTTCTGAGAAAAAGCAAGCACGGAGGACGAGAACCGCTTTTGCCCTGCGTAGCGTTCCGGGCAGCGGGTAGAACCAGGCAGAGAATTCCCGGCTAGCTGCTTCCCTGTGGCGGGGAAGTGCAAACGTACACGTTTTCGGCCGAAAACGCGTTTTCCGGCGAAAACGCACACCACGGCTCTTTCTGAGAAAAAGCAAGCACGGAGGACGAGAACCGCTTTTGCCCTGCGTAGCGTTCCGGGCAGCGGGTAGAACCAGGCAGAGAATTCCCGGCTAGCAGCTTCCCTGTGGCGGGGAAGTGCAAACGTACACGTTTTCGGCCGAAAACGCGTTTTCCGGCGAAAACGCACACCACGGCTCTTTCTGAGAAAAAGCAAGCACGGAGGACGAGAACCGCTTTTGCCCTGCGTAGCGTTCCGGGCAGCGGGTAGAACCAGGCAGAGAATTCCCGGCTAGCAGCTTCCCTGTGGCGGGGAAGTGCAAACGTACACGTTTTCGGCCGAAAACGCGTTTTCCCGGCGAAATCGCACACCACGGCTCTTTCTGAGAAAAAGCAAGCACGGAGGACGAGAACCGCTTTTGCCCTGCGTAGCGTTCCGGGCAGCGGGTAGAACCAGGCAGAGAATTCCCGGCTAGCAGCTTCCCTGTGGCGGGGAAGTGCAAACGTACACGTTTTCGGCCGAAAACGCGTTTTCCGGCGAAAACGCACACCACGGCTCTTTCTGAGAAAAAGCAAGCACGGAGGACGAGAACCGCTTTTGCCCTGCGTAGCGTTCCGGGCAGCGGGTAGAACCAGGCAGAGAATTCCCGGCTAGCAGCTTCCCTGTGGCGGGGAAGTGCAAACGTACACGTTTTCGGCCGAAAACGCGTTTTCCGGCGAAAACGCACACCACGGCTCTTTCTGAGAAAAAGCAAGCACGGAGGACGAGAACCGCTTTTGCCCTGCGTAGCGTTCCGGGCAGCGGGTAGAACCAGGCAGAGAATTCCCGGCTAGCAGCTTCCCTGTGGCGGGGAAGTGCAAAGGTACACGTTTTCGGCCGAAAACCGCGTTTTCCGGCGAAAACGCACACCACGGCTCTTTCTGAGAAAAAGCAAGCACGGAGGACGAGAACCGCTTTTGCCCTGCGTAGCGTTCCGGGCAGCGGGTAGAACCAGGCAGAGAATTCCCGGCTAGCAGCTTCCCTGTGGCGGGGAAGTGCAAACGTACACGTTTTCGGCCGAAAACGCGTTTTCCGGCGAAAACGCACACCACGGCTCTTTCTGAGAAAAAGCAAGCACGGAGGACGAGAACCGCTTTTGCCCTGCGTAGCGTTCCGGGCAGCGGGTAGAACCAGGCAGAGAATTCCCGGCTAGCTGCTTCCCTGTGGCGGGGAAGTGCAAACGTACACGTTTTCGGCCGAAAACCGCGTTTTCCGGCGAAAACGCACACCACGGCTCTTTCTGAGAAAAAGCAAGCACGGAGGACGAGAACCGCTTTTGCCCTGCGTAGCGTTCCGGGCAGCGGGTAGAACCAGGCAGAGAATTCCCGGCTAGCAGCTTCCCTGTGGCGGGGAAGTGCAAACGTACACGTTTTCGGCCGAAAACGCGTTTTCCGGTGAAAACGCACACCACGGCTCTTTCTGAGAAAAAGCAAGCACGGAGGACGAGAACCGCTTTTGCCCTGCGTAGCGTTCCGGGCAGCGGGTAGAACCAGGCAGAGAATTCCCGGTTAGCAGCTTCCCTGTGGCGGGGAAGTGCAAACGTACACGTTTTCGGCCGAAAACGCGTTTTCCGGCGAAAACGCACACCACGGCTCTTTCTGAGAAAAAGCAAGCACGGAGGACGAGAACCGCTTTTGCCCTGCGTAGCGTTCCGGGCAGCGGGTAGAACCAGGCAGAGAATTCCCGGCTAGCAGCTTCCCTGTGGCGGGGAAGTGCAAACGTACACGTTTTCGGCCGAAAACGCGTTTTCCGGCGAAAACGCACACCACGGCTCTTTCTGAGAAAAAGCAAGCACGGAGGACGAGAACCGCTTTTGCCCTGCGTAGCGTTCCGGGCAGCGGGTAGAACCAGGCAGAGAATTCCCGGCTAGCAGCTTCCCTGTGGCGGGGAAGTGCAAACGTACACGTTTTCGGCCGAAAACGCGTTTTCCGGCGAAAACGCACACCACGGCTCTTTCTGAGAAAAAGCAAGCACGGAGGACGAGAACCGCTTTTGCCCTGCGTAGCGTTCCGGGCAGCGGGTAGAACCAGGCAGAGAATTCCCGGCTAGCAGCTTCCCTGTGGCGGGGAAGTGCAAACGTACACGTTTTCGGCCGAAAACGCGTTTTCCGGCGAAAACGCACACCACGGCTCTTTCTGAGAAAAAGCAAGCACGGAGGACGAGAACCGCTTTTGCCCTGCGTAGCGTTCCGGGCAGCGGGTAGAACCAGGCAGAGAATTCCCGGCTAGCTGCTTCCCTGTGGCGGGGAAGTGCAAACGTACACGTTTTCGGCCGAAAACGCGTTTTCCGGCGAAAACGCACACCACGGCTCTTTCTGAGAAAAAGCAAGCACGGAGGACGAGAACCGCTTTTGCCCTGCGTAGCGTTCCGGGCAGCGGGTAGAACCAGGCAGAGAATTCCCGGCTAGCAGCTTCCCTGTGGCGGGGAAGTGCAAACGTACACGTTTTCGGCCGAAAACGCGTTTTCCGGCGAAAACGCACACCACGGCTCTTTCTGAGAAAAAGCAAGCACGGAGGACGAGAACCGCTTTTGCCCTGCGTAGCGTTCCGGGCAGCGGGTAGAACCAGGCAGAGAATTCCCGGCTAGCAGCTTCCCTGTGGCGGGGAAGTGCAAACGTACACGTTTTCGGCCGAAAACGCGTTTTCCGGCGAAAACGCACACCACGGCTCTTTCTGAGAAAAAGCAAGCACGGAGGACGAGAACCGCTTTTGCCCTGCGTAGCGTTCCGGGCAGCGGGTAGAACCAGGCAGAGAATTCCCGGCTAGCAGCTTCCCTGTGGCGGGGAAGTGCAAACGTACACGTTTTCGGCCGAAAACGCGTTTTCCGGCGAAAACGCACACCACGGCTCTTTCTGAGAAAAAGCAAGCACGGAGGACGAGAACCGCTTTTGCCCTGCGTAGCGTTCCGGGCAGCGGGTAGAACCAGGCAGAGAATTCCCGGCTAGCAGCTTCCCTGTGGCGGGGAAGTGCAAACGTACACGTTTTCGGCCGAAAACGCGTTTTCCGGCGAAAACGCACACCACGGCTCTTTCTGAGAAAAAGCAAGCACGGAGGACGAGAACCGCTTTTGCCCTGCGTAGCGTTCCGGGCAGCGGGTAGAACCAGGCAGAGAATTCCCGGCTAGCAGCTTCCCTGTGGCGGGGAAGTGCAAACGTACACGTTTTCGGCCGAAAACGCGTTTTCCGGCGAAAACGCACACCACGGCTCTTTCTGAGAAAAAGCAAGCACGGAGGACGAGAACCGCTTTTGCCCTGCGTAGCGTTCCGGGCAGCGGGTAGAACCAGGCAGAGAATTCCCGGCTAGCAGCTTCCCTGTGGCGGGGAAGTGCAAACGTACACGTTTTCGGCCGAAAACGCGTTTTCCGGCGAAAACGCACACCACGGCTCTTTCTGAGAAAAAGCAAGCACGGAGGACGAGAACCGCTTTTGCCCTGCGTAGCGTTCCGGGCAGCGGGTAGAACCAGGCAGAGAATTCCCGGCTAGCAGCTTCCCTGTGGCGGGGAAGTGCAAACGTACACGTTTTCGGCCGAAAACGCGTTTTCCGGCGAAAACGCACACCACGGCTCTTTCTGAGAAAAAGCAAGCACGGAGGACGAGAACCGCTTTTGCCCTGCGTAGCGTTCCGGGCAGCGGGTAGAACCAGGCAGAGAATTCCCGGCTAGCAGCTTCCCTGTGGCGGGGAAGTGCAAACGTACACGTTTTCGGCCGAAAACGCGTTTTCCGGCGAAAACGCACACCACGGCTCTTTCTGAGAAAAAGCAAGCACGGAGGACGAGAACCGCTTTTGCCCTGCGTAGCGTTCCGGGCAGCGGGTAGAACCAGGCAGAGAATTCCCGGCTAGCAGCTTCCCTGTGGCGGGGAAGTGCAAACGTACACGTTTTCGGCCGAAAACGCGTTTTCCGGCGAAAACGCACACCACGGCTCTTTCTGAGAAAAAGCAAGCACGGAGGACGAGAACCGCTTTTGCCCTGCGTAGCGTTCCGGGCAGCGGGTAGAACCAGGCAGAGAATTCCCGGCTAGCAGCTTCCCTGTGGCGGGGAAGTGCAAACGTACACGTTTTCGGCCGAAAACGCGTTTTCCGGCGAAAACGCACACCACGGCTCTTTCTGAGAAAAAGCAAGCACGGAGGACGAGAACCGCTTTTGCCCTGCGTAGCGTTCCGGGCAGCGGGTAGAACCAGGCAGAGAATTCCCGGCTAGCAGCTTCCCTGTGGCGGGGAAGTGCAAACGTACACGTTTTCGGCCGAAAACGCGTTTTCCGGCGAAAACGCACACCACGGCTCTTTCTGAGAAAAAGCAAGCACGGAGGACGAGAACCGCTTTTGCCCTGCGTAGCGTTCCGGGCAGCGGGTAGAACCAGGCAGAGAATTCCCGGCTAGCAGCTTCCCTGTGGCGGGGAAGTGCAAACGTACACGTTTTCGGCCGAAAACGCGTTTTCCGGCGAAAACGCACACCACGGCTCTTTCTGAGAAAAAGCAAGCACGGAGGACGAGAACCGCTTTTGCCCTGCGTAGCGTTCCGGGCAGCGGGTAGAACCAGGCAGAGAATTCCCGGCTAGCAGCTTCCCTGTGGCGGGGAAGTGCAAACGTACACGTTTTCGGCCGAAAACGCGTTTTCCGGCGAAAACGCACACCACGGCTCTTTCTGAGAAAAAGCAAGCACGGAGGACGAGAACCGCTTTTGCCCTGCGTAGCGTTCCGGGCAGCGGGTAGAACCAGGCAGAGAATTCCCGGCTAGCAGCTTCCCTGTGGCGGGGAAGTGCAAACGTACACGTTTTCGGCCGAAAACGCGTTTTCCGGCGAAAACGCACACCACGGCTCTTTCTGAGAAAAAGCAAGCACGGAGGACGAGAACCGCTTTTGCCCTGCGTAGCGTTCCGGGCAGCGGGTAGAACCAGGCAGAGAATTCCCGGCTAGCAGCTTCCCTGTGGCGGGGAAGTGCAAACGTACACGTTTTCGGCCGAAAACGCGTTTTCCGGCGAAAACGCACACCACGGCTCTTTCTGAGAAAAAGCAAGCACGGAGGACGAGAACCGCTTTTGCCCTGCGTAGCGTTCCGGGCAGCGGGTAGAACCAGGCAGAGAATTCCCGGCTAGCAGCTTCCCTGTGGCGGGGAAGTGCAAACGTACACGTTTTCGGCCGAAAACGCGTTTTCCGGCGAAAACGCACACCACGGCTCTTTCTGAGAAAAAGCAAGCACGGAGGACGAGAACCGCTTTTGCCCTGCGTAGCGTTCCGGGCAGCGGGTAGAACCAGGCAGAGAATTCCCGGCTAGCAGCTTCCCTGTGGCGGGGAAGTGCAAACGTACACGTTTTCGGCCGAAAACGCGTTTTCCGGCGAAAACGCACACCACGGCTCTTTCTGAGAAAAAGCAAGCACGGAGGACGAGAACCGCTTTTGCCCTGCGTAGCGTTCCGGGCAGCGGGTAGAACCAGGCAGAGAATTCCCGGCTAGCAGCTTCCCTGTGGCGGGGAAGTGCAAACGTACACGTTTTCGGCCGAAAACGCGTTTTCCGGCGAAAACGCACACCACGGCTCTTTCTGAGAAAAAGCAAGCACGGAGGACGAGAACCGCTTTTGCCCTGCGTAGCGTTCCGGGCAGCGGGTAGAACCAGGCAGAGAATTCCCGGCTAGCAGCTTCCCTGTGGCGGGGAAGTGCAAACGTACACGTTTTCGGCCGAAAACGCGTTTTCCGGCGAAAACGCACACCACGGCTCTTTCTGAGAAAAAGCAAGCACGGAGGACGAGAACCGCTTTTGCCCTGCGTAGCGTTCCGGGCAGCGGGTAGAACCAGGCAGAGAATTCCCGGCTAGCAGCTTCCCTGTGGCGGGGAAGTGCAAACGTACACGTTTTCGGCCGAAAACGCGTTTTCCGGCGAAAACGCACACCACGGCTCTTTCTGAGAAAAAGCAAGCACGGAGGACGAGAACCGCTTTTGCCCTGCGTAGCGTTCCGGGCAGCGGGTAGAACCAGGCAGAGAATTCCCGGCTAGCAGCTTCCCTGTGGCGGGGAAGTGCAAACGTACACGTTTTCGGCCGAAAACGCGTTTTCCGGCGAAAACGCACACCACGGCTCTTTCTGAGAAAAAGCAAGCACGGAGGACGAGAACCGCTTTTGCCCTGCGTAGCGTTCCGGGCAGCGGGTAGAACCAGGCAGAGAATTCCCGGCTAGCAGCTTCCCTGTGGCGGGGAAGTGCAAACGTACACGTTTTCGGCCGAAAACGCGTTTTCCGGCGAAAACGCACACCACGGCTCTTTCTGAGAAAAAGCAAGCACGGAGGACGAGAACCGCTTTTGCCCTGCGTAGCGTTCCGGGCAGCGGGTAGAACCAGGCAGAGAATTCCCGGCTAGCAGCTTCCCTGTGGCGGGGAAGTGCAAACGTACACGTTTTCGGCCGAAAACGCGTTTTCCGGCGAAAACGCACACCACGGCTCTTTCTGAGAAAAAGCAAGCACGGAGGACGAGAACCGCTTTTGCCCTGCGTAGCGTTCCGGGCAGCGGGTAGAACCAGGCAGAGAATTCCCGGCTAGCAGCTTCCCTGTGGCGGGGAAGTGCAAACGTACACGTTTTCGGCCGAAAACGCGTTTTCCGGCGAAAACGCACACCACGGCTCTTTCTGAGAAAAAGCAAGCACGGAGGACGAGAACCGCTTTTGCCCTGCGTAGCGTTCCGGGCAGCGGGTAGAACCAGGCAGAGAATTCCCGGCTAGCAGCTTCCCTGTGGCGGGGAAGTGCAAACGTACACGTTTTCGGCCGAAAACGCGTTTTCCGGCGAAAACGCACACCACGGCTCTTTCTGAGAAAAAGCAAGCACGGAGGACGAGAACCGCTTTTGCCCTGCGTAGCGTTCCGGGCAGCGGGTAGAACCAGGCAGAGAATTCCCGGCTAGCAGCTTCCCTGTGGCGGGGAAGTGCAAACGTACACGTTTTCGGCCGAAAACGCGTTTTCCGGCGAAAACGCACACCACGGCTCTTTCTGAGAAAAAGCAAGCACGGAGGACGAGAACCGCTTTTGCCCTGCGTAGCGTTCCGGGCAGCGGGTAGAACCAGGCAGAGAATTCCCGGCTAGCAGCTTCCCTGTGGCGGGGAAGTGCAAACGTACACGTTTTCGGCCGAAAACGCGTTTTCCGGCGAAAACGCACACCACGGCTCTTTCTGAGAAAAAGCAAGCACGGAGGACGAGAACCGCTTTTGCCCTGCGTAGCGTTCCGGGCAGCGGGTAGAACCAGGCAGAGAATTCCCGGCTAGCAGCTTCCCTGTGGCGGGGAAGTGCAAACGTACACGTTTTCGGCCGAAAACGCGTTTTCCGGCGAAAACGCACACCACGGCTCTTTCTGAGAAAAAGCAAGCACGGAGGACGAGAACCGCTTTTGCCCTGCGTAGCGTTCCGGGCAGCGGGTAGAACCAGGCAGAGAATTCCCGGCTAGCAGCTTCCCTGTGGCGGGGAAGTGCAAACGTACACGTTTTCGGCCGAAAACGCGTTTTCCGGCGAAAACGCACACCACGGCTCTTTCTGAGAAAAAGCAAGCACGGAGGACGAGAACCGCTTTTGCCCTGCGTAGCGTTCCGGGCAGCGGGTAGAACCAGGCAGAGAATTCCCGGCTAGCAGCTTCCCTGTGGCGGGGAAGTGCAAACGTACACGTTTTCGGCCGAAAACGCGTTTTCCGGCGAAAACGCACACCACGGCTCTTTCTGAGAAAAAGCAAGCACGGAGGACGAGAACCGCTTTTGCCCTGCGTAGCGTTCCGGGCAGCGGGTAGAACCAGGCAGAGAATTCCCGGCTAGCAGCTTCCCTGTGGCGGGGAAGTGCAAACGTACACGTTTTCGGCCGAAAACGCGTTTTCCGGCGAAAACGCACACCACGGCTCTTTCTGAGAAAAAGCAAGCACGGAGGACGAGAACCGCTTTTGCCCTGCGTAGCGTTCCGGGCAGCGGGTAGAACCAGGCAGAGAATTCCCGGCTAGCTGCTTCCCTGTGGCGGGGAAGTGCAAACGTACACGTTTTCGGCCGAAAACGCGTTTTC